>NC_079458.1:25428246-25460746 GCF_903798145.1 Danio aesculapii
TAGACCTGATCAGTGCAGTGGCTTAATTTACATCCATAGAAAAGACTGATATCCAAAGATGACTTTTTAAGTTTTAAAGAAATCTGTGTTTTGAAAATAATGAAGATAGCAGAATCAATCATTTATTTGAATTATTTAGCCTGACAAGTTTAATATAAAAAAGGCAAAAGTATTTTAAATGTTTCTTGAAATAAAATATATTATCTTTTTTTTACCCAGACATTTAAAGTGAACATATTTCAGATCAGTAATCACAATGTGAAAACGTGATATTTTATTCCAAGGTTATCATACCATTAGAATCTTATACTGGCCCATGCCTACTTAAGACACAGAGAGGAGTTGACCACGGTCACGGGGTACGAGTCCAGCGAAGAACATTTCCAGAAAGCAGGTAAAAGAAAAAACAAAAAAAAGGCAAAAAATAAAATAAACAAGTAAATAACAGGGTAAGAACATGGTAAAAACCAGGCGGCCCTCAAGGCCTTTTCTTTTTTGGACTGCTTTTGAAAACACTGTCGGTTAGGCTTAAGGAAGGAGGTGAGTGGGTCAATCAGTGCTATTGAAAACACTAATAGTTGTGTATATGGAATGGTGTGGGTTGGGATATCGGTCGGTCAGTCAGTCAGTCGACAGCGGCCCCTGGTGGATTTACGCGTGAACAGCAGGTGCGGAAAGCACTTGCAAGAGAACTTTGAGGTCTGAAAATCATACACATCAGCCTCTAGTGGATTTACGAAAACAAAAACTGCAAAAAAAAATTTTGCGCTGTCCAGAAATGTATACAGGAATACTTATCAGTACTGAGCATGGGTTGATATTGTAACATGCTGCACGATATTGGAAGAAACATTGCAGATTCTGCAAACTATTGCAGATTCACACATTGCAAAATTGATCCTAAAACAATATATTGTGTAGCCCTAATTAAAACTTATCAAAAATAGCTGTAAATCCAAACCCACGTTGACTTTGCATAAGCAAAATGCACAATTTATGCAGCAGACGCCAAGACATTTTGCTCCATTTTGGAATAGAGCTTATTTTTGTCTATTAATTGAGTCTAGGTCAGGTCTGGGTTTGAAGGGCAGCTTCAGGAATGCCAGAGTTCAGCTCATGGTTTGCGTCTGTCAGAAGAGAAGGAATGTATGAACACTGCTGTGAGAGCTATCATAAGGTCAGCAGGTGAAATGGGGGAGTTCCGAAGTGCAGAGCTCAGCGGGTCAATGAGAAACGACTGAGTGTCAAGAAACAAGTGTGTCTTTTTATAACTCTGAATAATTGCTCATGGGCACCATCATCTCTGTCAGCTTAACAGCAAAAAATCATTTAGTGACCATGATTTGCTGTGTGTGGTGTGTGTGTGTGTGTGTGTGTGTATGATATTCATCACGTTGTATTGTAATACATTTTTAAAAGCAATAACAGTAATGTTCCCGCAAGTAAAATTGACCCCTGTAGGGATTTTTATTTATTTTTTGGTCCCCAAGAGAAAAATGTATCTTTTTATGATTTGCTTTTAGGGGTAGGGGTAGGGTTATGGGTAAGAGAACAGAATATAGTCTTTATTAATAATTACATGTAGGAAAGTCCCCATAATACATGAAAAACAATGTGTACGAGTAATGGTTTTGGTGGTTTACAAGTTGCTTTTAGAGGTAGGGTTAGGGGACAGAATGAACAGCCTCTTTAAATCATTACATCAATGAAAAGTCCCCATAATACATGAAAAATAATGTGTATGTGTACTGGTTTTGATGGTTTAGAGGAAGATTTGCTTTTAGAGGAAGGGTTAGGGGACAGAATACAGGTTCTATACATCATTACCTCTAGGAAAGTCCCTATGACACACGAAAACACACAGTGTGTGTGTACAGGTTTTGGTGATGTACAACTTGCTTTTAGAGGTAGGGTTATGCTGAGTTCCGACTGCACCATTTTCAAAGTAGTCGTGTCACAGATGTTTTCACACTGCATGACTATCTGGTTCTACATTCTGTCAATACTGTGTTTCACTGTAGGATAGATTGACGACAGGGGGTTTCACACTGCATGACATTACAATAGGAGAATCGCCGACAACTTTGTCTCGGTCCACAAACTATGTTTCATAACCAAGCACACGCGAGAACTGCCATGGAAACAACACATGGTCATGTAGTATATATTTTGTTATTAACTACACAATGAGAAAGAAACCTTTACTGGAGTAGAAAATGTACTTACTTTGCTCACCTAGCCTTTTTGAAGGGAATTAGCAATTTCTCTTAAACTTTTTTTTTTCGACCCAGTTGTGGTTTTGCCCAGCTGACATGTCAAACAGACATGGGTGATGCCACATTTCCACTAGTTTTCCTTCATTTCTTTGGTCCAAATAAACTGAAAAAAGGCCTTTTAACTTTTCCCCCATCCTCCCGCTGGTCTGCAGATACCCACACTAGTGGATGCTGCTCTCTTCTTGGTTGTAGGTAATTGCAGATGTTATTTTCAATCAGAACACATTTCACACGGCATGATTTGAATCGCCATCAGGTCTCGATATTTAGCATGCCAAATATCTAACTGGTGTCGGCGACTCATCTGCGATTCTCTCAGATTGAGTCAAAATCAGGGCTAAAATCATGTATTCTGAACTCGGCATCAGGGGACAGAATATACAGTCTCTATAAGTCATTACATAATACATGAAAACACAATGCGTGTGTACTGGTTTTAGTGGTTTATGAACATTGTATAATGTCATAGATATGACTTAGTTGTACTCTGGTAAGATGGTTTACAGGGACACAAAACATGCTTAAAAATGCAAATGCTTAAATAAATCATAGTTAACAGGGTCTTTTCACATTGAAATTTTGCCATTTTTTTCCTGTGAGGGTTAGATTTATGGGTAGGAGAGGCTTAGTGCCACACAATAAGCCTTTTTTATTGTATAAAACACATTATGTCTATGAAGAGTCCTTATAAACCACCAATACCAACATGTGCGTGTGTGTATTTGTGTGTGTGTGAGACGAAAAGGTGTGGAGGTGCAAAGTGTACTTTTAGAAAGTGCTTCTTTATTTATCAGACAACAGATGTTTGTTCTGTTCTGGGAGGGAAAGCGTGTTACGGCACTGCAGGGTTCAGAGCTCACCATAATTCATTCAGTCTCATTCAACACTAGTCACAGAAAAGAAGCCTGTTGATATTATATTCATGCTGGCAAGAGGGCTTAATATCCCACTGGGCAAAATTGGACGCTTAAAACACAACAGGTGATTCCTGTTAGTATTTTTTTTTTCCGAACTCTGTACTTTCTTCCAAGCACTCTGTCTCTTTTGAAAGGGAGTAGAAGGTGGTAAAGACACAAAAAACATAAATGAGGAAGTAACAGCATGGCGGTTGTTTCTCTGCAGGAACTCCAGGTCGACAGGTAGGGTAATTTGCCAGCTAACTAGCCCTCCTCCAGTGACATTTATCCAAAGTGAATACAAATGCAGGAGCACTTTGAACTGTCAGCACACTAGACTGCAAGACATCCCACAGGTAAACGTGTACACTTATACCATGAACAAGTAAAAATAAAAGAGTGAGCTGCCATAAAGCTGAACACTCAATGTAATACCAGAAATACAGTTGTTTAAAAGTGTTATTTTAGCCATTTGACACAACCAGGACGCTAGACACCTTAGTTTAAATAGCAGATGCTCTGTAAATATGGAAAATGTGTTTAAACTGAGTTAACAAACGTTGCAGAAAGAAAGAAAGAAAGAAAGAAAGAAAGAAAGAAAGAAGGAAAGAAAGAAAGAAAGAAAGAAAGAAAGAAAGAAAGAAAGAAACTTAAACCGACAGCCTAAACACTCTTCTAATGCTTAAATTGACCAATCACAAAGGACATGGAAATTAAGTAACATAATTAGTTTTTGACAAAAATGGGTCTGAAAATGGCAAAAGGGAGAGGAAATAAAATGTGCCTCATTCTACATAAATAACCGTCATTATCAGAGTAACCTTTCAAATCAATTAGCTTTTAGTATCACTTTGGTGCATCATTAAGCCTGATTGTGGAAACTGCAACAAGTGGAAATAGACAGGAATACATTTAAAAAATTAGAATGTTAGAGAGAGACTTTCAAATGCAGCTAAACTATAGTTGGATACTGTATGACAATGTTACAGTATACTGCATATAAACATGCCATAATAAACTCTGCACATGACATATGATATGCATATGGAGGTGAAAACAAAATGATTTGCACTCCTATAAAATACTAATTGTTTTTCAGATGACGTTTAACAGAACAAGGATACTTTCCAGAGTATTCCCCTTTATATTTTTCTTCTGGAGAAAGTCTTATTTATTTAAAGGTAAAAAATTTTAGCCCCTTTAAGATTATTTTTTCTACAGAACAAACCACTGCTGTCCAATTACTTGCCTAATTAACATAACTTGCCAAGTAGTTAACCAAGTTAATTAAAAGCTTTTAAATTGCACCTTAAGCTAAAGACTAGTATCTTGCAAAATAACAAACATATTATGGACTGTCAACGAGGCAAACTCAAAAGAAATTATTCATAGTAGGTAGTGCTGTCGCCTCACAGCAAGAAGGTCGCTGGTTCGAGCCTCGGCTAGGTCAGTTGGCGTTTCTGTGTGGAGTTTGCATGTTCTCCCTGCGTTTGCGTAGGATTCCTCCGGGTGCTCCGGTTTCCCCCCACAGTCCAAAGACATGCGGTACAGGTGAATTGGGTAGACTAAATTGTCCATAGTGTATGTATGTGTGTGAATTAGTGTGTATGGGTTTCCTGGTGATGGGTTGCGGCTGGAAGGGCATCTGCTGCGTAAAACATATGCTGGATGAGTTGGCGGTTCGTTCCGCTGTGGCGACCCCAGATTAATAAAGGGACTAAGCCGAAAAGAAAATGAATGAATGAATTATTATTCATTTATTTGTTTGGGGCGATGTGGTGGTGCAGTGGGTAGCATACCTGCCAACATTCGGATCTTAAAATCCGGGAGATTTTATCCGGGGTGCGCGCAAACTGGAGACCAGGGGGGAAGGTACGCGCGAACTGAAGAGCGGGGTTGAAGGTGCGCGCGAACTGGGGAGCAGCTATGAAGATGGTTGCGCCTTGGTACGCATAGGGACTGAACCAAAAAGCTGAGGAGCGGGTGGGGGTGAGGGGGGGATTCAAGGAGTTTTCCGGGAAACAGAATAATACGGGAGGTGGGCAGGATATGGGTCTGAAATACGGAAGACTCCCGGGAAAAACGGGAGTGTTGGCAGGTATGGTGGGTAGCATGTTCATCTCACAGCAGGAAGTTCGGTAGTTCGTATGTTTCCCAGTGATGGGTTGCTGCTGGAAGAGCTTGTGCTGGATAAGTTGGTGGTTCTTTCCGCTGTGGCGAACCCAGATTAATAAAGGGACTAATCCGAAAAGAAAATGAATGAATGAATTTATTCGTTTGTTTTTATTTGGCTTAGTCCCTCATTTATCAGGGGTCGCCACAGCAGAATGAAATGCCAAATTATCCAGCATATATATTACACAGAGGATGCTCTTCCAGCTGCAACCCAGTACTGGGAAACACCAATACACACCCATTCACATACACAGACACACACACACACACACACGCACACACACACACACACACACACACACATTCATACACTATGGCCAATTTAGTTTACCCAATTCACCTGTAGCGCATGTCTTTAGACAGAGGGGAAAACCTGAAACCCCCGATAGAAACCTATGGCAAAATGATGAGAACATGCAAACTCCACACAAAAATGCCAACTGGCCCAGCTGGGACATGAACCAGTGACCTTCTTGCTGTGAAGTGACAGTGCTAACCACTGAGCCACATTGCCGCATATTTAACTAATTCTTTCATTCATTTTCTTCCAGATGCCCTTCCAGCTGCAACCCATAACTGGGAAACACCCATACACTCCCATTCACACACATACACTATGGACAATTTAGCCCACCCAATTTATCTGTACCACACGTTTTTGGACTAGTGGGGGAAACCGGAGCACCCAGAGGAAACCCATGCGAACACGGGGAGAACATACAAACTCCACACAGAAATGGCAATTGATTTAATAATTCGAAATAACATTATTATGTAATTATGCTAATGTACCAGTATTGTGCTAATAGTTTTATTTTCAACTGTATATGTTATATCAATAGAATAAAGATTTATCTCAACTGACAAATTTGAAGCAGATTTGTTTCCTAAAATGACAAATGTTGGGCTGGCAATCAGAGACATTATCATGCGTCATTATCAGTAATGAAGACTATTTTAAGAAATTAGGACGAGATCATCTGGGATGGGTGCTTCAATTTCAGCAATACATGACAGATATGATGAAACAATAGAAGAACATATCTGATTAACATTAAATGACAGACATACAGACAAAGGCATTCAAATAGGTAGTTGGACAGATAAATATGTAGATAGATAGATGACTGAGAGGCAAAGAATTAGTGGACAGATGGACAAAGGTAGATAAAATATGGAGCTAGATTAGTCTCGATAATAAATTATGCAAAAATCATAATGTACTGATGCATGAAATCAAATTCATGTGCACAAAATATATATGCATAAATATATTCACCAAAAACTATTAATGTGCACAAAACAATAATACATACTGATAAAATACATATCACAAAATGCTAATTTACAAATTATAACTGTTATAATCATAACCCGCCAAGAGCATTGTAATGGAGGTATGCACACATTTTGCGAAATCTAACTTAAATTAGAAAGGAAATGAAATGTATATCTTTATCCAGCAAGGTGAACTCAGATCAGGATTGTGTTTCCATATCATGTCTTGTGCTTGCTCAAGATCCTTATTTCAAATAGAGACAGCAAATAGAGAATGATGTGGTAGCGACTTATGGTTGAACACTGAGCTCACATCTGGATACGACTTACCTGTGTGAGAAGAGTGTGTTATTAGCAAGCTAACAAAAATATACACACACAAATCCAAGCCAATTCACATGTGAAAGATGAATATTCGCAGTCACAATGGACTTACAATTTTTCATTCATTCAATCATTGTCCTACACCACAGCGGAATAAACTGCCAACTATTCCAACATATGTTTTACACAGCAAATGCCTTTCCAGCCACAACCTAGTACTGGGAAACACCCATACATTCTCATTCACACTAGGGTTGGACGATGTCTAATCTGAAACATCGCGATGGACGATGGCAACATCATCGTAGGCGGCAGTGAATTAATTATTTATGAATAATTAATTAATTAATAGCAAATCAATTATTTGTAGCCTACCGTTTCAACTACCTGACCCGTATGGTCTTTGTTTTACCCATAACCAAATCATAAATAAATAAAGAGAAGTTACACACAAATTACCTCCTGTCAATCACTTTTCCGCAGGCATGAACAGGTAGAGTGATCTGTGTCGCTGGACGATGGCATTGTCTATCGACCCAACCCTAATTTACACACACTCATACGGCTAGTTTAGTTTACTCAGTTTACCTATACTATGTCTTTGGACTGTGGGGAAAACAGGAGCACCCGAAGGAAACCCACGCCAATACAAGGAGATCATGCAAACTCCAACTGACCCAGCCGGGACTCGAACCAGCAACATTCTTGCTATGACCACTGAGCCACTGTGCTGCCCTTGTAAATTGTAAAAATTCAAAAATTGTTTACATTTATAAGTAATACATTTATAAATGGTGTTTTGTATTTGTGAAACTTATTTTTATTAATATGCAGTCTGTGTGCATGAACAAACTGGTATATATATATATATATATATATATATATATATATATATATATATATATATATATATATATATATATATATATATATATATATATATATATATCTGTTTAATATACGCAGTTGAAGTCAGAATTATTAGCCCCCTGTTTATTTTATTACCCAATTTCTGTTTAACGGAGAGGAGATTTTTTTCAACACGTTTCTAAATTAGTTTTAATGACGCGTTTCTAATAACTGATTTATTTTATCTTTGCCATGATGACAGTAAATAATATTTGACTCGATATTTTCAAGACACTTCTATACAACTTAAAGTGACATTTAAAGGCTTAACTATGTTAATTAGGTTAACTAGGCAGGTTAATGTAATTACGCAAGTTATTGTATAATGATGGTTTGATAGACTTTTGGAAAAAATATATAGCTTAAAGGGGCTAATAATTTTGACCTTAAAATGTTTTATTGACCTTATATGTTTTTTATTATTAAAAACTGCTTTTATTCTAACCAAAATAAAACAAATAAGACTTTCTCCAGAAGAAAAAATATTATCAGACATACTGTAAAATAAATTCGTTGCTCTGTTAAACATAATTTGGTAAATATTTAAAAAAGAAAAAAAATCAAATGGGGGCTAATAATTCTGACTTCAACTGTATATAACTGTTATAAACAGGTTCCATGGAATATGGTTTCATGCTTGTGAATTTGGCTACACGTGTACATTGTGCTTTTTTGTGTGAATTATTATTTGAGACTAATCTAGCTCCATAGAAAAAGGAATGAATTGACAGACTAGTGAATTCTGAGAGTCCGACATATAGACACCAAAATAAGCATGCGTGTTAATAATATTCACTCATTTGTGCTCGTCATCCTCTGATTAGTATACTTTGTGGCTCCTCTCAGCAGGCAGGAAGTTGTCAGCATGTGCTGGAGGGAGATTCACACCCACCGGCTTCATGCTGTCTCTCACTCCCCTTCTCAACTCATTCTGGAGCCCCTCAGTGGGACAGAAGTTTGGAAAGAGATCACTTGAAACCAATTTGAAGCCTTTAAATGCAAATGACACGTGCCTCTAGTGTGAGCAAATCTGCCATTGATCTCTTCATATAGTCTGCATGGAGAAGCATTCATCTGAGAGGAGCCAGTCGGCATGTTTAATCTCGCTCACCAGAGAGCCACGCAGAGCCGCTCGATGCTTTAAGCAGAACTTAGGAGGTTTTGTATTGATTAACAAGAGCTCGGTTTCCATAAAATCAGGTTGTTCATTAATACAACAGGGGATTTCTGGATGTCGACATTTACATGGTGACCTTGTGGCTTCATTTCGTAATATCTGAACGTATTTACAGAACAGTACATTAAAGTCCTTTAATTAACAATACAAATATTGGCTTGCAAAAACCAAACAAAAACAAAAAAAATGTCAGCTGCAACACTTTAAGACTTAAAATGTATGGTACACTTTAAATTAGATGGCTATTCAGAATTGCTAAAAGTATAATTTTTACAATACAGAAAAAAAACGAATCAAAATGTATAGAAATCGATAAAAATCTGGAAAAAAATTCAGAAAAAGTTTTAATTGGTCAAGATGACTGCCTTGATACCCCTAGCGTTAGCTTCTATTGCTAGTGTTTAGTTCTAGTTATTTTAACAATTTTTAAAACCAGCTTTTAAAATTGGCAAAAATTAAGCCCATATACAATAACTATATTACCTTGACTTTTCCTAATTGTGTGTATATTTCATGTTAATTTTGTTCACAAAAGAGATCTTAGCATTTCTACCATGAATGAACTTGCTGCTAACAAAAACATAAATTTCATACATTCATTCATTTTCGTTTCAGCTTAGTCTCTTTATTAATCTGTCGCCACAGCAGAATGAACCGCCAACTTATCCAGCATATGTTTTATGCATATGTTTCACTAAAATTTACAACATACAACTTAAATTTACTAAATTTAAAAAAACAACAAAAATTTGCCATTCTTAGGTGCTACAGTGGTCCCTCGTTAATCATGGGAGTTTCATTCTAAAAATAGCCCACAATAGGTAAAATCCACGAAGTAGTCTGCTTTATTTTTTACAATTGTTATAGATGTTTTAAGGCTGTAAAACCCCTCATCACTACACTGTTTTCTCAGATTAACATTTTCACTTTTCTCTCTTGTTTAAACACTCATGTAACTTCTACCATCCTTTAGCATGTCCAGAGGTCCAACTTTTAGTGTGATGGTTAGCATCTTCATCTGCCTTTTGGTTGCTACTGTGGGTGTCTTTGACGGTGCAGAATGTTTTGTTGACATTATGCGGTTTGTTGGGGAGAAAAACTTGCAAACACAGTACAGCACGTCAGAGTCACACTGCTAGTGATCAAAGATTTATGTCAATTTGGCAAGCTGAACGCATTCTGTACTGTACAGGAGACATGGCAAGGAGGAGATTGATTGACAATGGTCTACAGCCAATCAGGACACAGAACACAATGCGCTGTAAAAAAAGCATGTCAAATTACACAAAAAAAAATCTGTGAAACTCAGAGAGCACAAAAGGGGAACCACGTTATGGCGTACAGTCTTACAGTCTTGGTATGGTAGTATGGTAAAGTATGGTAAAGGTAAAGGTCCCATGAAATTAAAATAAAGTCTTTTAGATGTTAGTTTCAGTCTGTTAGTTTTAAGGATATCTATTAGCTAGTGTGCGCCGAAACAGTGACAAAATTTGCATTTAGAAATATGAAACTGATTTAAACATCTAAAGCATGCAGTTTGTCACTTCCGCCTAAATGGATCAACAATTTTTTTCATGTCACATCATACTTCAGTTTCTTACAACATAGGCTCATTCTGAAAACGTCCCCTACATACATTTCTGGAGAATGCAAATTATACAGCCAGAAGTACGTATGGCTGCATTTAGTCTTTAAAACAAATGCTATGGGGCGGTATAATGCCGTTCCTTCTCGCGCTTACCAGCTAGCCACTTATCTCCGTACATCCGTATGAACGGCTTTTCTACTGTTACCAATTTGCCCAGTAGCTCGCCACTTACGTCGGTGGACTTGAGACATAGAGAGGAGTTGACCATGACGATGGGGTTCGAGTCTGGCGAAGAATGGTTCTGGTCAGTCAATCAACAGTGGCCTGTGATGGATTTATACGAGAACAGCAAGCATAGACATTGGCCTCTGGTGGATTTGTGAAAACAAAAACTGCAAAAAAACGTAGCTCCTGAGACATATTTTGGAGATCTCCAGAAATGTATATAGCGGTACATTTTCAGAATGAGACTGGGTTGGTTTATCATCATATCTTGACCAATCAAATGCTCTCTAGTATCTGACATGTGCTGCCCCCTTCAAGATACTTCACATTTGCTTTTCATTTGATGTGCTTGATCTCAACCACTATCACTGGCAGAGCTGTGATTAAAAAACTGTTGGCCAACTATTGGCTGTTTTTGTAAAAGGGGAGGGGCTACTCTATGTTCCGCCCTCTCTTTATTTATTCAGCTGAGATTACGTCAGCACTTCACGGGACCTTTAATGGTCAGAATGACTGTCATAGTTACACAATTGTGTAGTTCCAGTTTTACACTAACCAAGTACTTGATAGGAAGTCTGCATGCAAACATTTTCACAATACAGCCAGATGATCAATAGAAAAAGCAGAAAAGCGTAGTGATGTAAAATCACTATGTTTACATTTCGACTAAATACATACTTGACCGTTAAAATAGTCCTCCTAGCTGTCAGACAGTCTCTGCTGGATGTTTTATATGAAGCAGAAGAGAGTGGTTGTGTTTATCCTCTCACTTCTGTCACGTCCCGTCTGACTCGAGTGCATCTCTTGAGTTGCGGACGCTTCACCTGTCAGGGCTGATGTCAAGTCTCCTGACGCGTCCTCTGATTTGAATGGTGCAGATGCACAGCGCAGACACTTCACAAATATCATATGTCAGGAAAGCAAAATGCAGAGTTTGTGTTGATCCTTTCACTTGAAAAGCACAGGGACGGGAAACTAAAGGTTAGAGCACAATACTGACACGGTAAGCCATTAAGACACAAGGTTTGCTCACGCTACTCATCCTTCATTTTGTCTTTGTTGTTCCTTGTATTTATATAAAAGTCTAGAGATCGGATGACAGTATTGATTTTCACAGAGAATAAAAGCTCAAAAACACTAGATATATAATCATATTTAATACAAAAATATTTAGTAATTGAAATAAGAGATTAAATATGTGACCCTGGACCACACAACCATAAGTCATAAGTGTCAGTTTTTGGAAATTGAGATTTTTACATTTTCTGAAAGCTGAATAAATAAGATTTCCACTGAGGTATGCTGAAATAGGATACTATTTGGCTGACTAAATGAAATCTGGAGTATGAAAAATAAATATATATATATATATATATATATATATATATATATATATATATATATATATATATATATATATATATACATATATACATATATATATTCTTAGTAATGCACAGCATTAATCAAAAATTTATTAAACGATAGGAAATTTACGAAATATATTGATGATCTTAACTTAATATTGCTTTTTGCTAATATTGCAAACGCTTTTTGCTGTAAAATCATTTTGACCCATACTAAGTATGTTTGCCTATTCGCACAAATATACCTGTGCAACTTAAAACAGTTTTGTGGTTACTAACTTGTGTATATGTCACAAGGGAGATGCTGACAATGGAGTATGGATCCAAATGCAGTTTTTATTATAAAGAGAGTGATCACAATCAGTGATCAATGATCACAATCAGGAGCTAACAGTTGTATACAGGGAATCCAGAGTCGTGGTCGAATAGCAGGCGAATGGTCAATACAGGCAGGAAGCAGACACCGTAAACAAACAAACAAGGCTAGGGTCAAAAACGCGGCAGGACAAGGCAAGGAAAATGCGTCGTAACGTTAACTTGACAGATAAACAAGGCTCAGCATAGAGGTGTGCATGTCTGCTGTATATATAGCCCATGTATTCAGTTCATGAGCAGCTCCCAGCCGTGAGTGTATGAAATCAACGGAATGAGCAACAGGTGCATGTGAATGGTGCATGACTGGAACTTGTAGTCCATATACTGGCAGATCTGTAGTTCTTTAGTGAATTGTGTGTTTACTAATGATCTGTATCTAGATCGCTGGTGATCATAACACTACAGGTAATAATATGTAATTGAATATTATTATTTACAATCAACTAATTGTTATATTTTGATAATTTTCACAATATAAATAAAATCTAGATTATCTATATTAGATGGCTCAGCTACAAGACCTCTGACTTCTGTTTTAATTGATTTTTTTATTTATTTTGTGCTGTGTACTGTAATTTTAGCCTTGTAACATTCATTTGCATTTGCATTTATTGAATATTTAATATATATTAAGAAGTTTGTATCTCATTTCTAAACTGAATGGGACTGAACAAGTACCATAAGTGATACAGAGTGAAAAAAAGTGTAAATGGTGTGTGATGCAATAACATTTTACTAGAAAAAGTACTGTAATGAACTTGACATTATACACACAAGCCTAAGAAACACTTCAACAGACCTGGGTAGGGGTGCACCAGCTGTTCGTAAGTTCTTTCCTAAACTGAAAAGTAAAGTCCACACTAGAGGCTTAGTAACTACTAGCTAGTTTGTAACTAAATTTGTTCTTCGTTTGCACCACATGTTCTTAAGGCAAGCCATAGTTAGTAGGGTGCAAGCTCTCAGTAAAGTCATGCATAGTCAAATTGAATGACGTAATATCCAATAAAAAACATTTAAATCATTAAACTGCTTTAAAATTCTGCAACTAATGCATCTATCTATATAACTGTCCAATGAAAATGAATTTTTTTTTAAAATTACATTTTTAAAGTGCATTATATTACAGTCAGTCACTATAAGAGATGACACACATACCTGCACGGTATGCACGGAAATACATGAAGTTATCAAAACATAAAGCTTGACTTCTTTTATATCCTACAAATGAAACTGAAAAGAGCAGAGAAAAGAACTCAGTCATGAAGAAATGCAAATTTTAATAGATGGATGCAATTAACACAAAACACTCCTTGAAAGAAAAATAAACTCTTTAATTCACAAAGTGAAACACAAAAAAGCTGGGAGGAGAGGGGAGATCATTCTTAATTATAATCGTGAGCTCCTCAATGTTAACCAATCTCGCTGTCATCTCTTTTATACCATTATACATGGGTGGAGGCTGTCGTAAATATTTAGTTAGACCATAGCGTTACATTTAAACTAAGTTCAGTAGTGCAACACAAAAATGTTTAGTAGTGTGTAAGTTGTAACTTAGTGTACCTTTAAGTCACAACTAACCTAAGTTTTAACTTACCCATTGCAACTGGCGCCCGATCATCTATTTAGAAGACTGAAAATATAAAATCACAAGTGGCCATGTTTAACTCTGCAGTCCACAGAAAGTGCAAGCAACAGAATCACGTTAAAACAAAAGCCGTGGAAGAGTAGCACACAGACCACCTTCCAAGGCGACTCATTAAAGGCTCTTTTAATACGCAGACCTCCTTCACCCTGAAGCAAACCTCTGGCTACAGGAATCAATCTACACTGGCTGTATCTGCTCTGCCACATTCACAGGGACCCCAGACAGAGATGGATGCTGTTTCGCAGTCTGTCATGAGCTTTCAGAACAGCAGGGAGGCGCTGGGCTACAGCTCTATCTGAAAAAAAGCCCTAAATACATATTAAGTGCTCTCTTTCTCTCACTATCTGCATCACTCAGTCCGCACGCAGACCACAGACGGCCACAATGCTGTTAGAATCCATCAAACACACCCGCACTGCATTACAACACCAGCTGGAGCTTTTCTACAAAACACAACCTAAAGGAGAGGTAAAAAGCCCTAGAAATACAGACAATTTGAATCTATACACAGTTTAGTTGCTGGCCATTTATGCATTTTCAAATATATTTAAAAAAAAAAATCACACACACACACAAACACACACACACGCACGCACGCACACACACATATATATATATATATATATATATATATATATATATATATATATATATATATATATATATATATAATGTATCTATAAAGTCCATGTATATATGCAATTTAATTTTTAATAGTTTTTACACACACACACACACACACACACGCACACACACACACACTTTTTATGTGGTTCAGTACTTGTACTATATTTAACTTAAACTTAACGTAAATGAACTGTACAAAATTTACCAGTAACACTTTATAATAACTACACACTATGAATCATTTATTAAGCATTAGCAAATAGTGAATTCATTATATGTTAAATATTAACTCTACATTAATAAACGTTAGTAAGCATTTTATAACTACAAATGCTCTATTCTTTACTTACAAGCACATTTATAATGTGCCTAATGACTGTGTTTTCATACTATGTTATTGATTCATTTTTCATTAATAATTCAGTATTGCATTATTTACAAACCATTTTTGTAAGAATAGTTGGTTGTTTTTGAAGATCATTCAGAATGAGTTTCTAAATGATTAATAAACTATTCAAATTAACATTTATAATTTGGACAACAGGACAAAAAAGAAAATAAATTACTTTATTAATTTCTATTCATTTGAAGATACACAAATGAAACTATATCAAATGAAAAATAAATATTTGCAACCTTATCTAAAATAAAATTACTGTAGTTTAAACATCACTAAATAACACTGAAATGTTGTATCATAATATAATGTTAAATTATTATATTGTTGTTGTTTTATCCCCTTTTACAGTAATTTTATTTTTTTAGATAGGATTGCAAAGATTATTGTTCATTTGATACTGAGCCTTTAATTGTCATTTATAAGGGATTGACGAAGCATAAATAGTCCTCACTTTAGTTTAGGTCACAAAACTGCATGAAGTTGTGTTAATAAAGCATTTATTAACATACATAGTAACTAATACTTTATGTCTGATAAATAAAATATATAAACGTTGATTTCAATAGTTTATTAATCATTTACTAACTCATTCCGAATTATCTTAAAAACCACCAACTACTCTAAAATACAAATGTTTTGTACATCATGCAATACTTCATTTAGTAATGAAAAATAAATCACTCACCAATTATGACAGTACAATTATTGAGCACATTATAAATGTGCTTATAAGCCAAGATTAGAGAATTTGTAACTGCAGTTATAAAATGATTTCTCAAGTTTATTAATGTAGAGTTAATGCTTAACAAATACTGAATTCACTACATGCTAATGCTTAATAAATGATTCATAGAGTGTAGTTATTATAAAGTGTCACCAATTTAACTTAAAGATTATTACTAATTACCTTATAACTTTAATATAATACATTAAAATGATAAAAAAAAGTTTTTTGTTTTTTTTTGTGTGTAGTTTGCATGTTCTCCCTGTGTTCGCGTGAGTTTCCTCCGGGTGCTTCGATTTCCCCCACAGTCCAAGGACATGTGCTATGGGTGAACTGAATAAACTAAATTGTCCGTAGTGCACATGTGTGTTTGAGAGTGTATGGGCATTTCCCAGAGATGGGTTGCAGCTGTAAAGGCTGCGTAAAACATATGTTGGATAAGTTGGCGGTTCATTCCGCTGTGGCGACCCCAGAATAATAAAGGGACTAAGCCGAAAAGAAAATAAATAAATGAATGAATGAATAAATTGTCTGTAGTGTATGAGTGTGTGTGAATGAGTGTGTATGCATGGATGTTTCCAAGTGTAGGTTGCGGCTAGATGCTTTATGCAATGTAGATCATCTCATACATTTCAAATATGAACCGGAAAATAATAAAAGTCAGATAAGAATATTTCATCATTCTGCCTGCTTGATATCATCTGTTTTTTTCCCAAAACCACCTCTAATTAATACTTATTTAATTTTACTGCTTGTCATCAGTTCTAAATTAAATCATGTGCTTTATGAGAAAGAGTAACTATTTCGACCTTCAGTCATTTAACTGGCTATTAATGTACACTACATAACATTTATTATGCCATAATCCCAAATAGCACACATCAACTCATACATTAAGAACCCTACAGTGGCCATACAACCTCAACAGTTTCACATAAATGCACCACAAAATAAATCCAGACATTTTTAAACCAGCTGTCAACCATCATCCTTTACATGTCAGCGATTTGATTAAAGCTCTTTGGGAATGTTCAGAAACACCCGGAGAATCGCTCAAACATCCCTTTCAATCCTACGCTGCAACGTCATTCACCCGCATCAAAATTACGAGCCTGTTAAACTGGGTTTAGAAAGCATGGAAAATCACTTTCAGAAGACTGACAACTCATGATTCAGCCAGAAGAGGAACCGCCGGTGGACTGGCATCACATTAATAAATGACAGTAAGCTGAGGAAAAGACAGAAAAAATTAGAAAATCTCCTGATCTTTTATTCTCCAAGAACATAAGGTCCAGTGTTTAAAACAAAAACAGGATGCTTTCCAAGTCTCTTCCTAAAAATAACAGCCCGAGGTCTGATGGGATTATAAACTGGACCTCTATTAGTGCTGCTGAAGCGCTGTCCTTATTTAAATAAGAAAAAAAGAGAAAAAACAAGGCTTTCATATGAGCACAGAGCGGAAACGCAGAGAGCGAGGGGATTTGTCAACGTGAAGTTTCACATTCTCTGAGTCAGGGCCTAAATATAAGGATTGTGGTTTTGAAATGACAGCAAAAGAAGGGGTAATGAGGTTTTGTGGTTTTAGGACTAAGTAAACATATCAGGCAGTGTGGAGAGATGGTGCTAATCTGCACTGACATGCGAACATATCAGTTTCCATTGAAGCAGAGCGCATTAAATAACTCCCTTGCATTCAAACATGCTTTCTTTTCTTTGTAAAAACACTCCTGAAAGCACTGGCATCCACCTGCAGAACAGCAGCAGTTCAAAGCAGGTCCTATTACTCTAGTCCTGCTCCAATCTGGCAACGCTGCAGATCGAATGAACTATTCTAGCATGATAAAAGAGTTTCTCTCTTGGACTGTGTGCTCACCAAAAACTTGACACAGCACAAATTTCAATTCCTTTCAGGCTTGTGGGTCTGAAAAGGGTTTTGAACAACCTTAAATCAAACTGTAAATGCTGCTCCTTTTAAAACGTCATTCATTATTGATAAAGGGATAGTTCTCCCAAAACTGAAAAATCTGCTATTATTTACTCCTTCGTTTGTTGAAGGACTTTCTTCTTCTGCTCAAAACAAAAGAAGTTATTTTTTTAAAAATGCAGGTTTCTGGCACCCATTGACTTTTATAATATTTATTTCCCATAATTGAAGTCGATGGGTGCCAGAAACCAGAGGATAGAAAATCATAAATGCTTAAAACAGGACAATAAATGACAAGGTAATTTTCATTTCTGGGTGAACTATCCCTTTAAATTTGTACAATATTGGCAGTCTGTTTTAATTATGTTCATTCATTCATTTTCCTTCCACTTAGTCCCTTTGTTCATCAAGAGTCACCACAGCGGAATGAACCACCAATTTATCCATCATATGTTTTACATAGAGGATGCCCTTCCAGCTGCAACCCAGTACTGGGAAACAAGTTGCCTTTTCTCAATTTGAGAATTGTTTTCTCAATTTATTGTTTACAGTACTGTATATGTACGAGATGATATTAATGATATAGCATCTGATATTACATACAAAAGAAGACATTTTGAAGAATGTTGGACACCTGTAGCCAATGACATCTTTGGTAGGGAAAAATCATTGGTTACCAGTTTCCAACATTCTTCAAATTATCTCCTTTTGTTTTCAATAGAAGAATGAAATTCAAATAGGTTTGGAATTTGGAAGTTTTTTGGGTGAGTAAAAAATATTTTTTTTGGTGAACTAGCCCTTTAAGAGTTGAAAAGCATTCAATATGTGATTGAGCCTTTGGACAGAACTACTTTTGCAGGAGGTCATATGAGCAATTCGTGCTTCACATGTGTATTTTTTATTTATTTTATCCATCTGAATTTGCCACGTTTGTGTTTTCTTACACAACCTTTGTAATAATTCCACAGAAAAGTATGTACTGTTTTTCAGCAAACTCTGTGTTCCTCTGAGAAATCGAATCCCATCCGAATGCAAATATCGGTTATTGCACACATTTTTTTTCCCAATGATTTTCCTTGTGTGCTCTGGCCAACATAAATAACTGTATATTCTCTTACTGCTGCATTTTCTGCTTGGTGGGTGTCATTTTTTATGGATGTCGATGTCTTTTCTTCCCAGCAAAGAAATAAAGGAATAATTTAAGAGCCAGTTTGATGTTCAAACCGGCTACTGTAATATCAGTTAATGTTTCCTCCTGACTCTAGTGTCTCTACGCTTTCTATTTCATTGCAATCTTAATGTTTTTGATCGATCACATGATTGTAAGCAGAGCATGTGATTTAAAAGAAACCCCCAATAATGGACGTAACTCTTATAATAATGGAAGTGTCTCACAAATCATAAAATAATGACCTGTGAAGTACTGCACCCAAATACATATGCTGTTTGTTCAAACTACTTATTTAAAATGAGCTGAAACAACACAATTCTTGACAACACAAAACTTAATTGTTTTATGTTCAATCCACTTAAACTTGTAAAATCTAATAAGTTAAATTAATTCCTTCATCTTTCCCCAACAAAAAATACAAGATTGTGTGAAACCCAGCACTTTTTACAGTGTAGCAAATACCTTTAGACTGAATATGTAATATATATGACAAATTATTTCATAAAAATCACATTCATCTTATTTACATTGACACAATAATTGTATCATTTTCAAAAATTTGACCTTTGAAATGCATTTTCAATTTTCTTGCAATTTCACACCTCAGTACACTGTTTTCAAGTAACTGATTTTAGAAAATATCAGTTGAAGTCAGAATTATTAGCCCCCTTTGAATTTTTTTTTTCTTTTTTAAATATTTCCTAAATTATGTTTAACAGAACAAAGAAATTTTCACAGTGTGTCTGATAATATTTTTTCTTCTGGAGAAAGTCTTATTTGTTTTATTTCGGCTAGAATATAATTATTAGCCCCTTTAAACTATATATATTTGCTCGATAGTCTACAGAACAAACCATCGTTTTACAATAACTTGCCTAATTACCCTATCCTGCCTATACCTAATTAACCTAGTTAAGCCTTTAAATGTCTCTTTAAGCTGTATAGAAGTGTCTTTAAAAATATCTAGTAAAATATTATTTACTGTCATCATGGCAAATATACAATAAATCAGTTATTAGAAATGAGTTATTAAAACTATTATGTTGAGAAATGTGTTGAAAAAAATTTCTCCATTAAACAGAAATTTGGGAAAAAAAATAAACAAACAGGGGGCTAATAATTCTGGAGGGCTAATAATTCTGACTTCAATATATATACATATATATATATATATATATATATATATATATATATATATATATACACAGTTGAAGTCAGAATTATTAGCAGTGCTGTTCGTTATTTGTTTAATTCTTTAAGGTGACATGCTGACTGACTGACTGACTGACTGACTGACTGACTGACTGAGAGGGAGGTGATGCGTGAGGCTAGCAAACACAATGTAGCTTTCAGATGAACACAGTTTCCATAATTAAATAAATAAATAAAGATCTATGGCTCTGCATACAATGACTTTATCTTGCTGGAGTTTAAGGCCGTTTCACTTTACTTTAGGACACATTAATGTTGCTCTGCAGGTCTATTGGAGACATTCATAAATATTCCTAGCAAATCTAATAAATGTTGGAGATACACTTGTTATATAAACGCACTAAATCGCACTTTAGCAGCATTTATTTCAGAGCGCACAAGAAAACCTGTGCTTGAGTATTGTATATTTGAGGGTGTGCAAGAAGTTTTGTGCACGAACACAGGAAATCGGCACGCATGCAAAGAGATTCGCATGCCTGTATTACATAAATGCGATCTCGACTTGTAATACTGCACTCACGACATTTGTCATCGAAATAACGCCATAGGTAGTTGATAGCTCTGTGTAAAAGGCCTGCTGTCACAGCTGGGAAAAATTCTATTTCAAAGTTTTGGTGCCATAAAACCTAAATCAGTCACAAAAAACACATTAAAATATTGTCAAATTTTAAATAAATTAAAACAAACAAACAAACAACAAATTATATAATGCATATATACACACACATATGCTTATACATCAACCTTTATGGAAACTTATGAGACTATATGGAGACCTATAGACAGAATAAACTTTGTACTGTATAAACTCTATATTCTACTCCCATACGTCCAAACACAACTCCTTATAGAAAACATTACAAAAACAAAGTGCTTAGCAATGCACATTACTAATCAAAAAATCTGTCTTGATATATTTTACAGGAGGAAATTCACAAAACATGATCTTTACTTAATATTCTAATGATTTTTGCCATAAAAAATCTATAATTTTGACCAATACAAAAAATATACCCATGCAACCAGCCTGATCTCATGAGGAATTTTACGTTTTGTCAGTTTCGTGGCTAATTCATATGAATTTGTACGAGTTCAGTCGTATGAAAATGATGATTTTAGAAAGGAGGGGTGGCATCCAATCTAACCATACTAAATTGTATGAATGAGACCGTACTAATTCATATGAATTAGCCACTGAATCAAAAAGTTACAAATTGCCATAAGATTGTGTTGATGCAACATAAGACTGGTTTGAGCTGAATTAGTATGCTTCCTTATAGCAGAACTTAAAATGGTTTTGTTTAAAAAAAAAGTCTGCATCATTGATTTAGTCATTTTCCTGTTTATTAAATAGAAGTAGATTAGAAATCATCTGCACTCTATAAACAAAGGTTTCTTGACTTGACTTGATAATTACAAAGAGCTGCAACCACATCAGTCCAACCTCAGCTCAACCTGTCCTGACATCATACCTCATGTTTTAGTCCTACGTTGTTATCTAATCTTCGACGTCAATAAACGTTTACGGGTGACAATTATGCCTTATGCTGCACTGGCTTCTCCATTGTCGTCCGATCTGCCATCAAGGTTGAGTTGCGAGTAACCACAGCAACCCTTTAGCATCTAGCCGAGTGAATGAGTTAGCGCGTCATTAGCATTGACCCGTCTGATCGTTAGACCAGCTGTTTCCTCAAGTCTGACTTGCTCTACAAGGGTAATAAAGTGGCAGCCATTGTTGCGTTCTCTCCTCTCAACTCAGCCAAACTGTTCTGTGATCAGTACCAGAGCTGGAGATGTGGCAGGCTAAATATAGTGAAGGGACAAACCGCTAGTAAACAGTGGGGTAAAAAAAAAAGTCACAATTCAGTTCATGGCAGTAAAATGGAAAGTGTGTGAGAGACCATGATGAATGGAATTATATGATTTAAAGGCACAGTTCACCAAGAAGTCACATTCTGTCATCTTAACTTACTTGCCTTTATGTTATTTCAAATGTTTATGTGTTTTCTTGCCCAAAAAGAAGGTTATTTGAATCTGTTTTGGGACATAAAAAGAAAATCAAAGGGGTGCAAAAGAACTTTACATACTATATTACAACCACACACTATGTTTGTATTTTTTATTTAAAGAAGCACTCATCAAGGCGGCAATTATTTCATAAAAATACAGCAAATACATCTCTTAATAAGATTTTTATTCATGTTACAGAAAAGCTGAATATTCAGTCTTCAGTATAACATGCTCTTTCAGAAATAATTCTAATTTGCTGATTTGCTCCTCAGTTAATATCAATTATTAAGGTTGCTCAATTATTAATAACGTGTCTTATTTTCAAGGTTTTTGCTACTTATTTTTTTTGTGAAAGGAATATCATCTTCATAAAAGATCATCAAAATTCAGCATTTATTTGAAATAGGAATGTTTTGTAATACGTTAAAAGTTTATCTATCACTTTTGACCAATTTATCACATCCTTACGAAACAGAATTATTATTTGAATATATTTTGTTAGCATGTTTAGATCTAGATAGATAGATAGATAGATAGATAGATAGATAGATAGATAGATAGATAGATAGATAGATAGATAGATAGATAGATAGATAGATAGATAGATAGATAGATAGATAGATAGATAGATAAATAGATAGATAGATAGATAGATAGATAGATAGATAGATAGATAGATAGATAGATAGATAGATAGATAGATAGATAGATAGATAGATAGATAGATAGATAGATAGATTTTTGTCCCACCTTTTACACAATAAAGAAACTCAAACATGTTTAGAAGGACACAAGGGCTGAGTAAAAGGTTTTACATAAATTTTGGTTGAACTGCCCTATTAAAATCCTTTGGCATTTTGAATAAGTCCTGATTATGTTAATAGGAATGTGAAAAGGCAGTGGAACAACAGGCTCTCTGGGATGTCAAGTAGTGCAGGTGTTACTGACGGCATACAAACAACTTCCCAATAGCAGCTGATGCATTAGAAAAACATACGGGTCAGTGGCAGACTAATATCTTGGGTTCTAAATAAGAATAAAGTCTTCATATTACTAAAGCCTCTGCAGGGTATTTTGAAGTAAATACACCTTCAGTGAATGGCACAATACCTGACAAATAAGTACAGGTGAGAACTACAAACTCAATGAACTCATGTTGACTAAATGATCACTTTAGGACACTAACAGTGATGAATGGAGTTAACAAATTAAGTGGAACAAATACATGTGCTGATTGATTGTTCTTTAAATTTTAGGAGACAATCAACTGTAGCAGTCATTAATAACTGCCCATCATTAATATAAACCCGTAAGAGTTTCAGGCATTTTCAAATGTCTTCATTTGTCTTCTGCTATCGAGCTTATTCAATGCAGATGTAAGCTCTTTTCTTTAGGGAAATGACAAGGAATAACAAACTTCAATAAGCAGTCAAATTACTTCCACTACAAAAAAAAGTGTTTCTTACATAAAAAATATAACTAATATAACAAGAAAATAAAAGTTTGCGACCTCAAACCGCATAATCAGCAGCTTTTTTATGACTTTAAAATCTATGGAAGTAAATGACAATTAGGTTCTAATGGCTGTGCCTGCTCTTACATGAAAGGATACGGTCAAAAGGAGGAGCATGTGTGGTTCTCTGAAGAACAATTCAGTAAAGAGTCCTAAATTGACATTTAAACTGGACACGTTGCAAATCACAGCACCGACAAGGTTGCGTTTTGTTTTGTCCTGTGTTTTAGTCATATAAAAGACATCCTTAACTATATATTGAATATTATCTATTTTATTATGCATCCTATGTTTATTTTGAGTTGAATTTGTAGTTTACCTGTGAAGCCTGCAAGCGGCATCTGTCAAAAATAGAACAGACACCTATCTTTAGCAAACCATCACAAAAAGCCGATTCTGGGACACTTATGAAATGTGCCTGGTGTAAACACGAGCAGTGACTAGATTGGTCAGCCATTGGTGGCCATGTTGGAGCCACACATGCATACAGTGGAAATCTGGGGATATTGTGAAGTGTGAAGAACACTTTAAAAATCTATAGAATCAATTTTCTCCATAAACAATAATAGAATATTTCTTCACAAAACCCCATATGCTAATATAGAACCTTATTTACTGAAATGAAGGCAGTAGTCTTCACATTACTAAACTCCCAAGAGCAAATCTGGAGTAAAAACACCTTCCCTGTACGACACAATAGCTGACATCTATGATAAGTACAGATGAGAACCATAAACTCTATGAACTCATGTTGACTTAATTATCGCTTAAGGACAATAACAGTGTTAAAGAGTATAGGGTTTAGGGAAGAAGAAAAAAAATCAATGACCCAGAGGCTTTCTCTTTTTTTTTGGTTTTTACACGTCCACTGAGATTCAGTGTTGAATCTGTGCTGTAATTCGAACCCCTCTCATTGCCCAAAGGTATCTCATAATACTCTTCCAGAATTCAGCGTTTTTTCCTTTACATTCCCAAGCCGCTTTGTCCTACAGGACCTCAACGACCATGTCTTTGCAGGCGAATGAACTCAAAGGACTTGCACTGCTATGATCTAAAAGTAATTTAAGCATCTGGACCAGGGTCATGTTTTTCCAGAAGCCTGCTGGTGGTTATACACTATACACAATCACTATATAGAGCTTATGCTTGGAGTATCCTATGCTGAAGTGCAACCATATTTAAGCAAGTAAAGACAAACTGAAGGAAACCTGGATGTTTTCCAGAGCTGGAATGTCATCATATATTCAGATCGTGTAAAATACATAATGGTGGAGATCAATGGAGCAGGAAAGGCTGATTTCAGGAATGCCAAACGTGTTCAGAGTCGTTAAGCAAACGCATATGCTTCCCAAACTACTTCAAATGGTCAAATCCATTTCCAGATTTTATACAGTGAGTGATTAAAAAGAGAGAGAGATCACATTGGCAACTTACGCATGACTGAGCGAATGTCCAGATTTGATGCTATTATGGCTAGTGACCTGATATACTTTCTATTAAATGAAATGAGATATGTTTGCTGATAACGGAAGCGTGGTGATACACACTGTAAAGTGTACACTGCTGTAAAAAAAATCTAATACAGAAAATTTATGCAGTATAAATGACCAGTGCTGAAGTTAATGAACTTGATCAGTTATGGTCCAGCTGGGAAGTTGGAAATGTTTATATATATATGTTTATATATATATATATATATATATATATATATATATATATATATATATATATATATATATATATATATATATATATATATATATATATATATTAGGAGACAATCAAAATACCAGCCATTTTAATAACTGCCTGTCATTAATAAAAACACACAATGAGTCTTTGGCCTTTTGAAAATGCCTTCAATCGTCCTAAGCACTATTAGAAATAAAGGTTCACACCAATGGCAAATATAGAAGAACCATTTGTGACCGTGGACAACAAAAGCAGTCATAAAAGTCTTTTTCTTAAATTAAAATAAGCTTTTCATTGCACATTACTAATTAAAACTGGAGTTATTATTAACAAAGAATACTGAAAAGTTCTTAAAAGAACAATTTCTTCATAAGTTCATAGTGTAAAGAACATTTAAAACATGTAAAGAACCTTTTTCCAACATTATGATCTTTCTGTGGAATGGAAAGTTTCCATAGATTTCACAGATGCCCATAAAAAATTTTAATTACTTAATCAGTCATGACTGTTCAGCATGACTGTTAATATCAAATAAAGTGGAACAAATGTATTTCATGACTGATTGTTCTTTAAATATAAGGAGACAATCAAACGTAGCTGTCATTAATACCTGTCAGTCACTAATATAAACCCACAAGAGTCTTTGTCATTTTGGCAATGTCTTAATTTGTCTTAAACACTTCAAAAAGGGGGTTTCGGAGCAGGTTGGGATCCTCATAGATCCTGTTAGCCAATTGTTCTTAGACGAACAAAATGTGTTCATATTAGCGATTTAATCTATAACCAAACGGTAACCGTGTGATTTCTCTATATATGTGGTTCATTGAATAAGTGTGTACATTACCATCTATACCTTGGTGCAACCCAAACAAGCTGACCAATGGCACTGGAAAGATGAGACTCAGTCCACTTCCAAATGGCATCACAGAAAAGACTAAACAAACCACAAGATGTGACCCCAAAACTGATCAAATTCTCAAGCAACTCAGTCTTTTCTCAAAATAGTTGCAATGTAATTTTAGTTTTTTTGATCCAGACTAAATGAACCAAGAGAACTGAACAACAAGTGTGGGCACACTGACATTTCAAAGAACACTTTAAAAATACCCAAATAAACATTTTTTTTTCACGATAAAGAAGCTTGGGTTAAATGGAAAGGTGATTAAAGGTTCTTTATGAAACCACATACTGTATGACAATATATTTCAGCAAAGTGAAGTAATCAACTGATCACAACAAAAACAAAACAGCAAATGAGAATGCTTCTGTTAAACTATGTATATAACACAGATCACGCTATACAGTTTAATTGAATACATGCATTCAGAACTACTATATTTATCTTGAAAAATTGCAAACAAATATGCTACTATACTAAGATCATATATGGTATGAGTTTCTACTAATTCTTTCTTTTTTAATGCGGCCATTTAATTATCTACATAATTAGCTGAAATATGCTTTTCTTTTGTAGTGACTAAGTGATTACATTTCAAACTGTTTTTAAATGATCTACATGATGTGGAAATGTATTTAATTAAAAATCACTATGAGCTGCAGATTAAATTTGGCTAAGAAATTACCCACAAAAGAAGCTGCAACAACCAATATTAGTTAACTTCAGATAACATGAATTAACAATGAAAAATGCTTCTAAAGAATTGATTAGTTTGGCTAATGTTAATTTAATCATTTACTAATACACTATTAAAGTTGTATTTGCTCATATTACTGGTAACACTTTACATAGATTAGGGAACATATAATTAACACATTGCTTAATAGCATTTCAAGCAAAATGGCTGTTTATTACTGGTTTGAGCACATTAATTCACTAGCCTGTATTAATAATGCTTAATGCTCATAATATTAATGTTTTCAAGCTATGTTTATGTATGCATACTATTTATAGAAACGTCATTTGAGCTTGATTCAGCCACATTAAAAATAAGAAAAAACTAATTCATTAAATACATTATTTTAGTCCTTTTTATATTTAAAAATATTGGTTTTAAGGGAGGAATTTGACTATTTCATCACTGACCACGTGTAGACTAATAGTAAAGTGTCGTTATATTCTGTCTCTGCACACAATCAGAGTGTGAAGTGATGCAAGAAACGGTATTAAGACGTTGACTGTTTTATAACTGTCAAAAGCTTCATCCCAGTCGGACTGTAAAACACTCTGAGGCAGCACCACCAAGCGGTAAATATCAAATATTGAGCAAAAGTTCTTCAAAACAGACACGAAATCTTATATACGCTCTGCTAAAAATGACTTCGGCTGTGTTAATGAGGAAAAAGTGACATGATAAAAAAAAAAACGGGCAGGCTTAAAGAAGTTGGAATGTTTCGATGATTTTAGTAACTGCACACCAAATGGGCTGTTTTTATTATAACCTAAACATAAGCTACACTTGTTCTTATACATTAATGCGATAAAAGAGATAGTCAGAAACGGTGTATGCATCTACCAAACAATAACATTATTGAAAAAATAACGCGCGTATTTTGGAACAAAGCATTATGTGCGACTTACCAAATGAAGTGTCTCAATATTTCTCCTGTGCATGTAGGTGAGAAGCCGCAAAGAGTCAGTGAGTTCTGTGAAATATGTGACGTGTAATAATCCCAATATCTCTAGAGTCCGCAACGGTGGTAATAGTCCGTGTGAGCGCGTACGCAAATAAGAGCCAGTGACTTCCACTACTTTCCCGGACGGCAGTGAGAGCGGTGAACGAGGTGCAGCCGAGCCGCTGAGTGCGTCCAACTCACTGGGCAGTTTGTGTGAAGCGCTCCGGTCAGAGAGCGACAGAATGAAGCGCGCCGTCAGCGTCAACAGCGCCCCCGCGTCTCTGTACTGAGAGACTGACTGAGCGACGCGACGCAACACGAGCAGCAGTCTGCACTAGATGGAGCTTGGACAGCTTCATTGAGGATAATGACGGGGGCGTTAGTTTCTACAACACAGCTCTCTCGAAGAACAACAAAAACATCATTTGAATTTACAACGCTCAATTCGTTTTGATCAACCTGAAATGTTCAACTCCTGTTTATGTATTTTTTATAGCTTAAGATACTCAGTAGAGGTCACACTTTACACTTTAAGCTATAATTAAAAAAAATAATAATAAATCGATTTGGGATAGCTCTACCTATAATTAGTCTATGTTAAGTCTCTCATTAACTAAAAATGGCTGAAATTAAGAAAATAGACAAGGAAATGACATCATTTACAGTTGAAAGTTATTGAAGGTTGAAATACATGAATAACAAATACACCTGTACTTACAGGAATATAATACAACCCTAAATCAGAAAAAGTTGGGACAGTAGCTGGAAAATGCAAATAAAAAGAGAAAGTAGTGATTTCTAAATTTACTTAAAGTACTTCATTGCAGAAATGAAACAAACATTATTTCATGAGTTCCTCATGATTTTTTTTTAAATTAATTAATTTATTTATTTTTTCAAACTAATCTCGTATTCAATTTTGGTTCTTGCAACACATTTAAAAAAAGTTGAAACAGTACAGCATTTACCACTTTGTAATGTTCCCATTCCTTTTTACTAACACTTAAAAGACGTTTAGGGACTGAAGACACCAAGTGATGAAGTGTTTCAGGTGTAATTTTTTTCCCTTTCCTCCTGCAAACAAGTTTTAAGGTGGGCAACAGTATGGAGTCTTCGTTGTTGCATTTTGCAATTCAAAATGCACCACCCATTCTCTATTGGAGAAAGGTCAGGACTGCAGATATGTCAGTCAAGTACCTTTATCCTCATCCTCTGCAGTCAAGACTTTGTAGTGGACCTTGTACTTGATATTGTCTTGTTGAAATATGCATGGGTGTCCCTGGAAAAGAAGGCAGCATATTGTGGTCCAAAATCTCTATGCACTTTTCAGCATTTATGGATCCATCACACAGAAGTGCAAGTTACCTTTTCCAAGGACACTGACACAACCACCATGATAGACCCTGGCTTTTGAACTTGTTGCTGGTAACAGGATGATCCTTTTCTTTTTTGGTCTGGAGCCCATGACGTCCATTTCTCTCAAAAAATACCTGAAAATACGGATTCATCTGACCACAGTAAAAGTTTCCACTGTGTTATGGTCCATCCCAGATACCTCAGACCCCAGAGAAGTTGATGGCACTTTTGGACGCTGTTAACATAGGGCTTCCTTTTGGCACAGTGCAGTTTTAACTGGCATTTGTGGATGTACCTACATATTGTGGTTCTTGACAATGGCTTGCCAAAGTAGTCCTGAGCCCATGTGGTGATATGGCTTATTGATGATGATTCTTGATGCAGTGCCACCTGAGGGATCTTGAGATCATGGTTGTTCAGCTTAGGCTTGGCCCCTCGTTCTTTATTCACTGAAATTCCTCCAGATTCCTTGAATCTTTTAATTATGTTATGCATTTAAATGTCTTCCTATCTTTCTTTGAGGTAAATAGTTTAAACATTTCAATATTTTTTTTCATTTATTTTGTTGGCAAACTGGTAATCTCTGCTCCTAAAGGACTAAACCAAATCATAATGACAATCACCTATTGACATCTCCTGTTTCAAATGACACCATTAACCAATTTACCTAATTACTACCCCTAAATTGCTCCTGTCCCAACTTTTTTTTGGAAAATGTTGCAGGTCTGTATGACAGGTAAGGATGTATATTCACATCCTTTAAAACAGAACAAATTTTCGGCTTTTGATATTTTCATCGTTATTGTAACACAGGGAGTGACAGAGACAACTGAAGTGAGGATCCACGAGCGGGTTTATTGGGTAGTCAGGTAAGCAATGGTCAACACAGGTGCAAACAGATGACGGGATAAACATGGAGGTAAATACACAGGCAGACATGATTTGGAAATGCGTTGAATTGTCACTGTAACAGAAAACAAGACTTGGCAAAGGAAGTGAGTGTGTGTGAGCTGCTTAAGTGTGTGAAGCATGTGTGTTTGTGAAACTGAGTGCATGTATGAAAATGTGGTCCCTTGAAATGGCGGATTTGTAGTCCATATGTGTTAGTGTGTAAGATCCAGCGAACTTGAAAGTATGATCGCTGGTGATCGTGACAGAGCCCCCCTTTAAGGAGTGGCTTCCAGACACTCCTAATACTGTTCAGGCGGGAGATGGAGCGGAGGCAGAGCAGGGATGGAGGGCCAGCACCATGCAGCGGAGGTGTACCTGGGGCATGGAGTTGTGGAGGGCGTGGAGCTGCGGAGGGCCTGGGGGCTTAGGTTCAGCAGGCATCGGCGGGTCATATGGACCTGATGGATCACACAGCTTTGGCAGCTCTGTGAAGTCCTGCGGCCTTGGCAGCCATTCGGGGGACATAGGTTGCGGCTCTGGCCTTTTGTGGGAATCAGGTAGCGGTTCTGGCCTTTCATGGCACTCAGGTGGCGGCTCAGGCCTTTCGTGGGACTCAAGGGGATCTGGCACCCGCCATTCAGGAAGCTCATGCGGCGGCGGCCAATCAGGAAGCTCAGGCGGCGTCGGCCATTCAGGAAGCTCAGGCTGTGGCAGCTCTGTCGGCAGTGACTCTGGCAGCGGCTCTGGCAGCTTTGGGAGTACTGGTGGCGGTGGCAGCTCTGGCAGGAATGGCACTGGCGACAGTGGCTCTGGCAGCTCTGGCGGTGACTGAGAATCTGGCAGCTCTGGCAGCGGCTGAGGATCTGGCAGCTCTGGCAGCGGCTGAGGATCTGGCAGCGGCTGAGGATCCGGCAGCGGCTGAGGTTCTGGCAGCTCTGGCAGTGACTGAGGATCTGGCTGCTCTGGAAGTGACTGAGGATCTGGCTGCTCTGGAAGTGACTGAGGATCTGGCTGCTCTGGAAGTGACTGAGGATCTGGCTGCTCTGGAGGTGGTAGCAGTTCTGGCAGCTCTGGTGGCGGTGGCCATTCTGGTGGCTCAGGTGATGGTGTTTCAGGAACTGTAACAGGAACTATGGCAGGAGCACACTCGGAACAAGAAACCATCTTCTGAACTGGTGACAGACTGGCGCTTACCATATTGTGAGCTGGAAGCGGCCATTTTGTGAACTGGAGGCGGCCATCTTGTGAGCTGGATGACTGGAGGTAGCCATTCTGTGAACTGACGGACCGGATGCGACCATCTTGTGAGATGGAGGACTGGAGGCGGCCATCTTGTGTACTGGAGGACTGGATGCTGCCATTTTGCTAGGTAACTGATGATCAGGATACAGGAGTGATGGTGATGCCAGCATTAATGTTTCAGTGGGGTGTACAGCAAGCCCTGTTGTTATCTGGTCTTGCTGTACACTGCCCCCCCCCCCAAAAAATATTTAGGATTGTCCTCTACTTCGCCTATGGTGAAGGGGGACCCACTCATTTGTAGTGCCAGTTCGATATAGTTCATAATAGTACAGTGAGGATCATTTAATGGCATCTTAGAGTATAGTGGCTCAGATAGCCCACCATGAAAAAATATCATGAGACATACAGTACCTCACTCATCTATGTTAAATGTGATAGCTCAATGAAGTCCTCCACATACTCCTCTATAGACCAGGTTTCCTGACGAAGACGCATGATTTTAATACCCGCTAGATCCATGTTTGGCCGAGTCTTCTGTAACACGGGGAGTGACAGAGACAACTGAAGTGAGGATCCATGTGCAGGTTTATTGGGTAGTCAGGTAAGCAATGGTCAACACAGGTGCAAACAGATGTATAAAGGCAATCCAGAATCGTAGTCACTATAACAGGCGAGAGGTCGGAAGGCAGGCTGAAGACAGGGAGAACTGGATAAACAAGGTGAGGTAAATACACGGGCAGACAAGACTAGGAAACACGTTGAATTGTCACTGTAACAGAAAACAAGACTCGGCAAAGGAAGTGAGTGTGTGTGCTGCTTAAATAGTGTGTGTAATCAGTCTTTGACAATCCTCAGGTGGTGCAATTGTAATCAGTTAAAATGAGGAAACGTGTGTTTGTGAAATGGAGTGCATGTATGAAAATGTAGTC
>NC_079458.1:25465746-25648246 GCF_903798145.1 Danio aesculapii
AAGTTTAAATGCAGACTAAAACTTTAATGCTGTGACAATCTTATTTGCTGTGTTCATTAGCCAGAAATCAGTGCCAAAAAAGCAATCAAATATTTGCCAGCCCGAAGGCAAGCACGATGATCTGCTATTATTGCGTCCATAAAAAAAGGATATAGAAGCTTCTGAGGACTCACAAATCAAAGAGCATCCTGTATCGCTTGACAACTGTGTTTAACAATACATAATTCCAGACCTCTGATGAAAGCTTTGAAGACGGGTTAATGATTAAGTTGCCAGGCAACCGTCTGCTAAAGTTAAGACCCTTCACCTGGCTCTTTTCTCAACATGTTTTGACAGAACAGAGAGATTATCAACTACACTGAAAAAAGAAAGGTTGAGAAACTATTTTTACTTAGAAATTGATATAAAGATTTTTAATTATTAAGAAATGGTTGAACAAACTTTACATTCAACCACATTTAAATGAATTTATTTATTTAGTAGTGCACTTAAAGGGCTGGTCCACTACAATATATTTTAAACTTTAGTTCATGTGTAATGTAGATGTGTGAACATAAACAACATCTCTGAATGTAATATGTTCAATGCAAAGGGAGACATTGACTTTTACAGCGTTAGCTTAGCAAGCCTACAGCGAACAAAGTTTGAGACTACAAAAAAATACAGTCGGGTTAATATAATCATTCAGATTTTGGACATGCACCCAGCGCAGACAACCTGCACAGCGGGTGTGGCCAGATGCGCTGTAATGTTAAAGCAGAGAAAGTTAAAATGTCCTCCAAATGCTGCTATTTCCACAGAGCTTCTTCTGTTTCTGTATTTGGGCTTCCAAAGGACATGACACAAATAGAGAAGTGCTTACAATTTAATCTTTAATTATGTTCCAGAATATTATAAAAAATATACAGTAGCTCTAGCATTTGACAAAAGACAGCTTCTAGAATCTATCCCCTGGGTTCGGTTAAAAATTCCTCAAAGTAGGAGAATCTACATCTCACCGTTGATCATGCATGCGCTCTTTCTGTCATGTTGTCACAAGAGATTGTATTGAATTCTTCCACGTGCTTCTGTTGTGTGTTGTATTGTGTTGTGATCACATGACTCACCAACTAGGATCAACTGGTCTGTCTATTCCTTTTATTGTCTGGACCGATCACAAGAACCTCGAATACATTCAAGTCCTCTGCCAAAATTATCTTCAGCCAGAGAGAAAGCGGTTGCTGTCATTGATCACGTCTTTCGCACACATGGCCTCTTGTCGGACGTGGCTTTTGACAGAGAACCTCAGATTATCTCTAAATTTTGGAGCGAGTTTTGTCGTTTATTGGGGGCCACTGTTAGTCTTTTTTCTAGTTTACATCCTCAGAGTAATGGTCAAACAGAGAGAGCCAACCAAGATCTTGAACGTATGTTACGATGTCTGGTATCTCAGAATCCGTCCTCCTGGAGTCAGCAGCTCTCATGGGTTGAGTACACACATAACTCATTACCAGTGTCAGCTATGGGCCTATATCCGTTAGAGTGTAGTCTAGGTTACCAGCCACCAATTTTTTCCAATCTGGAATCTGAAGTCGCGGTCCCCTCTGTCCACACCTGTCAGGATCCAGCCCTTACAGTCCTGTCACTCCTGTCTGTTTAATGTCTCTTTGTTTGTTTTGTGTATAAGCACATGGTTGTCTCTTTGGTTGTGTTGGCCATGTGCTCCCCTTGTCCCGCCTCCTTGTTTTCCTATGCCTCGCCCTCTTGTTTAGTCCTTGTTTGTCTAATTATGTTCACCTGTTCCTCGTGCTCTCTACTCCCTTCATAATGAGTTCATTTTCCACTTGTCCTCGCCGGTTCTTCATACTGTCTTTTGTGTGCTTGTTGCTAAATCTTGTTTAGTGCCAGATAAAGGTTTTTTATATAGTCTAGTTTTGTTTCTTTTGTCTAGCCTTAGTCTAGTACTAGTCTTTTTGATCTTTATCTCAAATTCATTTATCCTTTTGGATTATGTTTATTTATTTTTCTTCTTTCAGCAAGGTTGCTGTTTTCATTTTTCATTCTGTTTGTAGTTCAAGACTAATAACGAGTTTTCATTTTGCCATTTTTGTAATCCTCAGTCCAAGTCTGGACCTAGTCTTTTGTTAGTTCTTTATTTTTTTTTTTTTAGTTCCGGTTGTTGTGTTTTGCTTGGTTTTATTTTAAGCTATAGCTTATTCCTTTCGCCCTTTTTGATTTTAATTTTTAGTAGTTAGTTCATTTTGTTTCATTCTATTCCCCCCTCCTAAATATTTCTTATTTTTGTTCTAGTTTGTTTTTTGCCTGCACTTTTAATTTTCTTGTCTCCCCAGCTGTCTAGTCCTGTTGTGTTGCTTGTCACTTGCCTCCTGAGTCTTCGCTGGTTGCGGATCCCCTTCATTTGATGTTCCATCTGTTTGCCACCCCTGTCCCAAACCGGAGGTTCGGCTAGCTACTTATTGACTGCTTGGCCTGAAGTTTGGAATTTCCCCTTTCCCGACCAGCCTGTTTTGCCCCCCCATAAGACACTCCCCTCTGTATCATCCTGAAGTCCTGAGTCTCCTCCCCTCACCAGCCTTTTCTCGTGCAATCACCCTTCACTATTGTGTGGACTGTCCTTCTGCGTTGCCTTGTTTACTTCCTGTAAATAAATCTTCTGTTCTCCTGTCTATTCTGCGTTTGGGTCCTCCTTGCCAACCCTGACACACGCCGTTGTCCAGAGGGGCCGACACACTTGGAACAGGGCCAGACAGACCCTCTTCTAAGTGGGTGCGCGGTTTACATCGTTGGTCAAAAAGTGTGGCTTTCATCTAAGAATATTGGCCTATTCACTGTCACTAAAATTATTAGTCCAGTGGCAGTCCACCTTAAGCTCTTCTGCGTACAGGTGAATACAGGAGAAATCCCGTATTTCATGTCTCTAAAGCCCGTTTTTCATACGGCCATTAATCCTCCCACTGCAGTTTCGGCCTTTTGGACTCGGTTACCTCCCGTTTCTGCTACTTCCTATCCCGTCGCTGGACACTTTGAACTGTTGCTTACTGAGAATTTCTTGACTCTATATATATATATATATATATATATATATATATATATATATATATATATATATCTATCTCACTTGCATTTAGATTCATCTGACTAGTGTGTTATTTCCTGAATGTTACACTACAACCAAAATAGAAGAAGATGTGTATTGTGAGCCAAAACCTGTAAGTATTTTAATTTGTTAAAAGTTGATCTATTACATGCATATTTTCTAGCGTTAATGGTATGTTGTAGCAAGGATGTAAAAAAAGCATGTTAACAATGGTAAATGCTGTTTGGCAACGTTAACAATTTAGCTACAAAATCCTATTTATCCATCAAGCTGCTGTAAACACCCAAAATCTTCACCAGTGCTGCAGTGTTTCTCTTTACGGCCACTTTTCCTGCATTCTCTATCTCAAATAATGAACTCGCAAAAGAAAAGATACAGGTGAAGTTTTTTTTTTTCTTTCTGTTTTAAATATTTACCAAATTATGTTTAACAGAGCAAGGAAATTATCACAGTATGTCTGATAATATGTTTTCCTCTGGAGAAAACCTTATTTGTTTTATTTCAGCTAGAATAAAAGCAGTTTTTAATTTTTTAAAAACTATTTAATGTCAAAATTATTAGCCCCTTTAAGCAATATATATTTTTTTAATTATTTAAAGCTATTATTTTACTTTTGTTTACAGTAAAAGTAAAATAATAGAGTGCAAAATTTGCTATAGAACCAATTGCTTAAAAATAAATAAATAAATAAATGAATGAATAAATGATAATAAGTAATCTCTATTATTAACAACTTTTTCCAGTGCACTGTATTTTTTTTATTATTAAACAGTATTGTAGTATTTAAAACAAGTAAAATGCACTTGTCACTACACAGAGCATAACACCTCATGCCGGTCATCATTTTATATATTTATTTATTTTTACCATGGGACCATGTCGTCCAGCCTTGTGCTACACAACCTCCATCCATCACCAAACAACCGTTTGCCAAGTTTGTCCCCCATTGGGAGCATTAAAACAAAAGGAAAGCAAGGAGCTAAACAACTACCTCAGCAGCGATTCCATCATAACTGACAGCGGTCCCCAGGGCCACTCAGAGTACCATGAAGGAGGATGTCAAGTTGCCCAATGAAGTCCATCAGACATCATTCACCTCTACATACCTGCGTGCGGCTCGCTGGGGCGTAGTGAATAGTCCCTCGGTCAGGTGATTTTTCGGCTATTCTCCTGCTCCGGCAGGCTGGAAGTGAGTCGGCTATATCGGAACTATTGACCCTTGTATGAAGAAAGAAGTTCCAGGCTGAAGTGGGTTTTGTGGAGAGATGAGCAGAGAAAAAAAATAGATGAAGACATGTAATGAAGTGTATTTGAGGGATCTTTTTCTTCTTTTGCTATCTTGTTACCCCACACTAATTTTTTAAGGAAATCAAGAATTTAAGACATTAGAATTATACTATAAACAAATTATGTAAGTTGAAAAAACTCTCTTGTCCTAAAAAAGGACTAACATCATCTCTGTGAAAAAAAAAACTGGAAATGTCAAAAGATGTGGCTCAGAAGACCATAGTTTATGGTATGGTGTACAGCACCAAAACTCTAATGGCAGAGAGGACAATAGGTCCCCTTTAAAACCTGATCTCCCATGAAGGAAATCAAAACAACATGTGTGGGGTGTATATATATATATAGTTTATAGTAAGTGTTGAGAATAGTATATCTATTGAAGTAGCCCACCAGAAGTTACTGTAGGTCAGAATCCAATCATTATCACTAAAAACACTGAAAAACTCTATAAGTAAGAGTTTTAAATGTATTTGACTCAGAGCATGCCACATCCAAAAGCAGCAAGGAGATAATAAAACAATATAACAAAATGATATTTTTTATTTTGGATTTGTTAAATTAAAAAGAACTACAATAAAGAAAAAAAGTCTACAATAGGAAACAAAAATAAAATGTTATTTGTCACAATCAGCGATCTAATCCTGGCAGATCGCTGGTAAAGAACTTGCATAGAACCACAAATCCGCCATTATATGGACTACAAGTTCCAGTCATGCACTACACACACACGCGCGCACACACACACACACACACACACACACAGTGGAAAGTGGAAAATCTGTGATTTTAGTAACAACAAAGAGATGGTGTGTAACACTTATGTTATACACTTAAAATCCCCATTTGCATGTACATAGCTGTTAGTGGCAGTTACTGTATAAAAATGATATGGATCATAAGATGCACTGCATCACACACATCTAGTTGAACTAGATGAGCCACATATCTAGTTCAGATTTGATTTTAAACCTCATTATCTGCAGCAAAACATTTGTAATGAGAAGTTTTCTCAGTTTTAAAGACATTTGATTGTAATAAAATGACACTATGCTTATTTCAATTTAGAATTAATAATCATGCGGTGATGACTTGTTGTTCTGAGTGCAATAACTCCAAACAAAATATTGCTGCTGTTAGACAACAATGTACTTTTAAGGCTTTTTTTAGTCGAGAATGCAGTTGTTTAGATTGCAACTATTTATTTATAAGGATAGTGTCGATTTTAAATATTTATCATTTCGGATTCAGTGCATCAGCAGCCATCAGCCTGAGCAGACCAAAGAAAGTGACAGTTCATGTTCCGCCACAAGATGGTGACAAATACCACATAATAAAGTTCTTAGATAAGAAAAACAGCATTTTCTGAGCATAAGTTTCAAACTACAGCAGAACAAATCAATATAAATTAGGTAAGTGATACTCTAAGTTGATCTCTCTCTTTTGTATTGCTGTATTTATACCACAGAAACTTGTAGTATTTACTTTAATCTAAATTTTTTTAGGGGTAATTATTGTGAAATCCTGATTTCAACAGAGAAATACTGGGAAATCTCTGTAGATTGATGGCATTTCATGCCGTTCAGCATTAAAATCTTAAAATGTGAACAATAATTACCTGTTTTTTCACCACTTTAGATATTACGCTAGAGAATCATTCAAATACTAGTTCTAAAGTGATGTTGGTAAGCAGCAATTGGTTCTGCTATTCTGACATCAGCTGCAGATGTGAATGAGTGGCAGAGGAAAGTACTGTAGTTCCTCTTACAAAAGGGTTTGAGACTCTGTGTTTGAATTTCTTTTACATGAGTGTCATGGTTACACAAGGGTGATTTATCTCTTTTCATCAATTTTTTCAAAACAGTGTGGAAAGTGCAGTAGGATACGCAGGCAGGTGATATTCTTGGTAGGAATGCAGACGTGTAACCAGTTCACAATGTAAACAAGGATCTTCGTGTAATCACCAGAGTGTAAAGTCACTTCCCTAAATCACAGCTTGTGCATCCACAGGTTGTGAAGAAACAACCTTAGGAAAAGGGAAACAGCCATGGAAGAAGGCAGGCCAGGGAGAAGGTAAGCTGAACCATCTGACATCAATTCCAGCCACTGACTGACTGGAATCGAGGAGGCTTTATAGGGAAATGGTGATTGCTGGTGCAGGTGTGTCCAATTAGTATTCAGGTGAGAGTGCTCGGGTGTGATGAGAGGTGGCAGGAGATGGAGAGCGATGATTGGTGCTGAGGGATAGTGATGGTGAGGGAGAATGGTGATTGAAGCAGCAGGAACGAGCAGGGGATGTGACAACATGATTATGCCGTCAAACTGTTGTATAAAGGTGATAAAGGTGCTCTGAAGAAAACATTACATTGTGGAGGGCCAAAACACATTCTTGCATTGCCTTATTCTAGCAACATTAGGAAATAGTGGATTACTTTTTTCATTAAGTTTTACCATGTCCATGAGTACTTAGTCCTTTTTTCCAGTTTTTTTTTTATGGATATGTTTACCAACTAGCTGTTATTCAATGCTGGATATTCAGAAGAACTGAAATAAAAAGATGTTTTGGTCACTATATTGGATATCAATATAGTAAAGCATAAACATAAAGCATACACTTAGTGCACCACTTAGGGGGCTTCCACACAGGTTATGCATCTTGTTGATATACACTGTGAACATCAGCTACGCTAATTATTTTCTTTATTCTCCATTTCCACCTGGGGATACTCTTCCTGAGGCCCTCAGACTATGCAGAGTCACTGATTCGATCCAAGACCAACGACAAGATGGTTTTCATATCCTGGACCAGGCCGAATCCTGAGCAGCTACTGTGATGGTCATGGAAGAGTGGAGAACATGAGACTGATTCCTGTGACGCTCCAGAGACAGACGAGTCTTCGCTGAGGCCAGCTTCCAGCCTCCGCCACTGAGACTGCAGCTCTGCACAAGACGTTGGCCAGCGGAGAAGAAATTAAAATGATCGTGCCCAACTGAGCCTGGTTTCTCTCAAGGTTTTTTTTCTTCACTTCCGCCATAAGTGAAGTTTTTTTTCCCTCTCCGCTGTCGCCACTGGCTTGCATGGTTCGGGATCTGTAGAGCTGCGCATCGTTGGATTTGCCCTTCAATATTTGGACTCCCAGTAGTGATTATTAAACCACACTGAACTGAGCTCAACTGAACTGAACTTAAACACTACAAACTGAACTACACTGTTCCTATTTACTGTGACCTTTTATGTGAAGCTGCTTTGACACAATCTACATTGTATAAGCGCTATGCAAATAAAGGTGAATTGAATCTCACAGTAAAGTTGCACCACACAAGCATCAGTGACTGCTTATATTACTATTTGTCTGTTTTTTTCTGTACAGATTTTTACTTTAATGAAATTTATGCAATTTAAAATCATAACAGTGTCCATCTATTAAGCATATATAAGATGTCCTTATAAATGCTTGAAAATTATAAATATGCAAGCCTGTCACGAGTGGGGCTCAAAGCAAGGAACAACAGAGATGAGGATCCAAGTGCAGGTAAAATAACATTATATTTAAGCAAAACAGGGATAAACAGAAGTGGCTGGTACAAAAAGGGCAATCCAAAAATGTAGTCAAAAAACTGGCATAAGGTCAAAAGTAAGTGGCAAACAGGATCAAACAATAAACAAGGTTAAAGTCAAAAAACGGGCTAAACAACAGGATGCTAGGACATGCAAGGTACATACATCAACTACAAAGACTTCGTCCTAAACGGGTGTATGTGTGGTGTATAAATAGTCTGAATGATCAGTCATCACAAGTCTCAGCTGTGTGTGTGAGTCTCATCAGCCGTGATGAACAGTTTAACATGGCCTGATAGGATTTGTAGTTCCTAAACAGGACACTTGTAGTTCACCAGTGACCTGTCAGGAAGGATCACTGGTGATCATGACAAAGCCAATATTATTCAATAACACCAGTGGGCATTTGCCCACAACATACCGGGTTGCCTACCAGGCAATCTACAACCTATTATGAAAAAATACTTCTAACTGATCACTTTTTATGGAAAACACTTGATAACATTGACCCCAGAACATTGCAAAATAAACAGGAAAAATAGACAGCAAATACCCCTTTAAGTTTAGCCAGATGCAGACTGCATTTGTCACTGTCTGGCATGTTTCAGACATGATGGATTGGATAAGAACAGTTTCTTATTTTAACAGTATGACTGGGAAACTAGTAATCCAAGCGATTTTGCAGGGAACACTGAATCAAGTTCACCTTCAGCTTTAAAACCAATTTAGGTGCACCAAATGATTATAAGCTTTTTAAATGGCCGTACAAGTATTAAAAAAATCAGTTCACACTGAAATAAAGTTGAGGCTCAAATTTCTGAGGATATTAGGAATGATTAAGTTACGTTATTTTACTCAACATGAGGCCCATAAAATCGAACCCAAATCAGTTCCACGGCAAAAGGAGGAACTGTTATATTACATTAACTGAATTTTTACTCACATCAGATGCTTTTTTTTTCTCTCCTTCATATGGAGAACAGGGAGATGTGGAGATCTCATATTTCAAGGGAACTTCCCTTTCTTTCTATGATACACCGAGGCCTTTTACTGGAGGTTAAAATGCCACAGCCCACAGTCACAACCTTCTCACCCTAAACCCAAATAGACCAAAGGCTAAAGCTTGCCATTACAGGAATTACAGGTCAGCTGCTTGTGCACCAAGCAATTTAGGATAATGACAACTCAGATTTGTTTATATTCTGCAAGGAATTTTCCACATACAGGGCATGAAGTAAGGATTTTATTTATTATTTGCAAACTTGTCAGGAAACTTGAATCATTTAAGTGCCTACACTTTTAATTAAAAGATGAAACATATGAAGCTAAAAAAGAAGTAAAGGGAATGAGCAATTTGGTCTAAATTAAATGCTTGTGGGACCAAATGTTGTTAAAATAGTAATAAATAAATACATATTTTGTAAAAACAAAATCTTCTAAATGACAATAGTTGAATTTGAAATAAAATCCTGAATTTTCTCAGAATGTTTCCATATAATTATACAGTAAGTCTATAGATTAGATAACACTATGAATAAAGGTATACTAATACTTTAATAAACTCAAACATTGCTTTTTTATGGGCCAAATGAACTAACAATAAACAGTTGTATTTTTGTAATCTAAAATAACATCTAATTATAATTAGTGTAACATCAACCAGCAATACATTTATTAATGCTTTTAATTCAGGAATTCTTGTAATAATTTACAGTTTTTGGATTATATATATATATATATATATATATATATATATATATATATATATATATATATATATATATATATATATATTTATAGTTTATTATAAAGTTTGTTTGCTGAGGAATGTTTATTATTCGCTGTGTAAGTTAACAAGGCACTGACGACATCAGTTAACTTAATTAGATTAGAGAGATCAATTTGCTCTTTCGCTCATTAGACAGTTAACGCTGTACCTCATCTGTACTAGTATTACTATTAATTTTATTTGAAATTGAATAGCCAGCTCATATACTTTCTTCAGAAAAATGTTTTTTAGATCGGTTGCTGATTTTAATGTGCAGGTATGATAATGGATATGTTGAATTAGGATAAATGTGTTGCTAACTGGATCAGATGTAACCAGACTTTTATAGTTTTGCACAGGGTCAAATAAACAAGAAAAGAAAAGGCGAGATATCAGACTTCTTTATAAAAAAACACAAACAATGTGCTTTTTCTTTTTCAATCTAGGTCTGTTTGATGTCTGCTATGTGTAATTGCAGTTATGTTTGTTCGATTTTTGGAAATAAAACTTTCAATATTTAATATTTGGGAACAGTGTGTGTGTGTGTGTGTGTGTGTGTGTGTGTGCGTGCGTGCGTGCGTGCGTGCGTGCGTGCGTGTGTGCGTGTGTGTGTGTGTGTGTGTGTGTGCGTGTGTGGACCCCCTGAAATAGCAGTGGCCACCCCCTGGCCACCCCATGTAAAAAATTGTAGCTCCACCACTCATTGACAAGGGAAAACCCTTTTAAAGTCAGCTGTCTTCATTACTCCAGTGTTAATGCAATTTCTATAGCCATTGAAAATAAATGAATTAAATAAAAACATAAATAAACACAGCACAGAGATTTTACCACATTGACCACCAAGATGTCATTAACATTAAAGTAAAGACCAACACAGGAAAATGTGCTCAGGGCTACATTTTTGAGAACCAAGCAATATGTTCAGAGAAATACATTATGGCTGCATTTTATGTGTAAATTCCACAGCTATGGGGCAGTACCACTGATAGCTTCCCTCTGTATATATGACTTTTCTAGCATGACTGGTTTGCTCACAACAAATGGCACCAGACTTGGGAGGCAGAGCACAGTTGGTTACACAAAACATGTAAACTGAAATCCCCCAAAACGCAGTGTAATATCATGGTAAAAGCACATGGCCATGTTAGCTTTTCTCTTCTAGTCTGCTTCTGAAAATGATATCGGTTGAGTTTAGAGAAGATTATTGTTTATTACATTATGCATGGCAAGCTGACTTACAAGATGCATTTTGAGATGGGCAGAAATGTACACATTGGCATCTCCTGGATTTACAAGAAATGGCACATATAAGAAAACATGACCCAGTAACGTATTTAAGATTGTCAAAAAATGTACATGGCAGTATCTAGTGGATTTAGGAAAACAAAAAAAAAAATGAAATAAGACTTAGTACAAGGTACTTGTTTCCTTGTTCTCAAAAAATATTTCCAATGAGACTTTGTTGGTAAAGGCAGATGTCCCAAAGCTTTTAGCGATATGATTATCATAATTATTTTTTAGCACATTTTAGCTTCTAGCTTCTTATTAGAGCTGAATATGATAAACAGTGAATAAAGGACTTCAAATTTGTTATTTAACTTATCAAGAAACTTATTCCAAGATGCCCTCAATGACTCTCCTGATCCAGCACATTCATTATTTTCATTACAGTGTGTTTGATCGCGCTGTCGTGCTGTTCGTTAATCGAAATGTTGCAATTAAAATCGAGCTTCAAATCATGATTCGCCCACCTAAATGCAGGTAAACATCCATCATCTCTCACTCCCCCAGAAGAGGCCACTGCATCTTAACAAGCTGCCCAAAAACACTCACATGAAAACGCTTTGTTGACAAGCAAGTTTACATTAGGCTAATTGGTTTCAGGCACACACCAGACAAGTTAATTAATTTTAATTACTCACAGTGAACGGCAGAGGTCAGGCAAAAGGAGCAGACGGGGGTGGGAGAAGTTTAGTTCACCACAGAGTTGGAAAAATAACACAAAGTTTGAGACAGGAGGAGGGCGGCTTGTTTAGCTACTAATCTGGTGTCGCTGTTGGCTTCACAATTTCAATAGCTTGTCATAGATTTACTTGAAAAACGGGGGAAATTACACCAAGGTGACGATAAGACAGTAAAAATATCAGTGCACAATTAAGCTTAATGTATTATGCCTGCTTCAGTTATTAGCTTTTGCATAACATGTGCTAGACTAACATTATGTTTTGTCTATGTAGCCAGAATATTGGTCTAAGAATTAGGGTTGCATGGTTTACCAGTACTATGGTGGTATTGCGATACTATGGCTCCAAAATACTGGCGGTACCACTGTAGTTTGTAAATGGTAGTATCCTCATTAATGGTCTATTTACAATAGATAATGTTGCATGTGGAAAAGTCACTAAAATGTTCAGACATTTGTGCAACAATAGACCCTTTTATTTTAATAGTCTGTAGTTAGTTTAGTTTCCTTTAGTTTAAAAGCCTTTTAAAGGTTGCAAAACTGTCTAGAATTCGTACCTTTTATTGTAGCCTATTGCACATTTTCTGATGCTTCAGTTCGAACGCACATCTGAATCAGTTCATTTCTCTTCCTGTCAATGTGATTTAATAGCTACAACAACCGTGACAATCTCTTTAAAAGAACAACTCACAAAGTGACATTTTGAATTACTCTGAATTGTTACCTGATAAAACAGAAAAAAAAAACAATAGATAAAAACTCAAAATAGCAACAGGAAACATTGAAGCAATTTTTGACCACTTCATTTTGACCACTTCACTTCGATTTTGTTTGACAAATGCTCTTTTTGTGAAAAATCTCATTTGGTATAATTTGAATCTTTATTTTATTGTATTTTTGTTGGTCTCTTATCTACAAAATAAAGAAAAAGAATGAATACATTTTTAGGTGACGTAGCGTGCAAATATATATTTTTTAATAATAAGGGAATTATGAATTAAATTCATGTAGGGTTATTATAACATAAAATATAGTATTTTTGACATATTTCTTTATAATTTGAGTTATGAATTACAGTATCGCAATACAACTAGATATCATGATGCCTCAGCTGGTATAGTATCATGAGATGTATTAATGGTATCACGATAACCCTTCTCAGAATATTAGACTCGGTCTCCCTAAACACTAACATCTTAATTTACACTGCAAAAAATTTACTTTACACTGTAAATTTTTGTTACTTTAACTTTTAGTGTTATTCAGTTAATCAGGTTTCAACTCAATTGAAATTATACAAATGTTTTACTTTTTAAAAAAAAAAAAAAAATTTACATTGTTTTAGGGAAGATTGATTACAATTTGTAAATTCATAGTCTACTACAAATAAACAATGGCTTATTGTGGTTTACTGAATTATGAGTGTAGTAAAGTTTATCATAATATTGTACACACTGTTCACACATTGTTTTTTTCCATCAACAGTTATTAAAATATTGCACATTAAATATTTTTGTTAGTAATATTATTTTGTAACTCTTTATAGTTTTCTATTTGAAGTAATCAAATAATTTAAACATTTTAGCCAAAAAGCCAACCAGGATCCATTTAATAATGTGGCAAGAAACAAAAATGTCCTTACAAGGATAAAACTGTCACGATCACCAGCGATCCAGCCTGTGCAGATCGCTGGTAAACACATAGATCACAAAGGACTACAAACTGCTGGTAAATGGACTACAAGAACCAGTCATACACCATACACACACAACCGGTTCCTGATCCTGACTGAATGCAAACACACAGCTGTACAATACAACGCGTTACTGTAACGTGGTGGACAGTCACAAAACACAAAAATCCAAGTGCAGCAATTTATTGACAAAAACAAAAGGGTTTCTAATCTTGCACAGGAACTACAAACAAGATACAAAAATCTAGAACTGAGACCAAACAAAAGAACTAACAAAAAATCCCAAAATAGGCGACTACAAAAACAGGGTAGGAATGTTAACAAAAAACAAACAAACAAGAATAAGCAAATACAAAACTAGATAACCAAACAAACATACCAGGCATGAGGGGCTAACAAAATCCTAAGGCAACTAAAACACAAGCACAGGGTTTATGAAGACAGGGCTAAATTAACAAACAAGAAACAGAATACAATCAGAAGTGCAAAGGATTGTAGGAAATGAAGTTAAACTACAAAACAAGCTAGTGCCCTCAAGTGTCCAAAAGAGGGCACTGCAACATGTGACAGTTACCTTTGCCGTGTTATTGACCCTCGCCTTGTTTGTTTGTTTTAAGTTGTCTGCTGTCTGCTTTGTGACCATCTGCCTGTTATTTTGACTACAACTCTGGATTGCCCTTATACATCTGTTTGCTCCTGTGTTGATCATTGCTTGCCTGACCATCTCTGTCTCAGTAAACCTGCATTTGAATCCATACCACTGTTGTCTGTGTCACATCATCGTTACAAAAATAGCCATTGCAATCAATTCTGAGAGCCAAATATTGACCCTTAAATGGAAATGTTCATTCTTGCTCCAACTGTACATAAGGATTTCAGCGGATTACAATTCTCTTTTCATACTAATCAGATGTTAAGATGCGGCAAATCATGAGCTTTATGGCTTCATATTAGAAAACTGCAAACAAGCTGAATTATAGTTTTTTTTTTTTAAATAATGAAAGGCAGAGAAGACTCCAACAAGAAATGCCATCATATACCAACCGTTGTTAGACCAGAGCGATCATTAATTACCTATATGGTCCACTTACTTCCTAGAAATTGGATTGTGTGGAGCCGGTTTGAGCAGTGAGTGTAATTTCATGCAGTGCAGTGATAGCAAAAGAGCAGTGACAGAGCACACAGGTCTGCGTTTGTGATGTCTTGGTAAAACATCATGCTTAGATGGAAAGGACACTTTTAAAGGTTGACAAATAAAAGCAGGAGCTTCAAAGTCAATTCAATGTGGGATCACAAACCATTTTACTGAGCTACTGTATATGTAATCTGACATATTCAATGAGGGGGAAAAGTAGGGGAAAGACTTCATTTTACCCATTATTGATTGAGTGTGAGAAATGTGTTATATTATAGGCATTTGCTAAAGCTGTTTTTTATTGAATGAATATGCCAAATCAGCACTCGTTGATGGTGCTGAAAAGTCACATGTTGTAATCTTTTGATTGATTTAGGTGGTCATATATTAATTCATTGAAATGTTCACTGAAATAACTCGTTTGAAACCCTGATTCATTTAAGAATTAATAACTGCTAATATCTCATATTGATTTTGTGTGGAATTATATAATAATAATAATAATAATACTAATAATAATAATAAATGAATGAATAAAAATAAACAAATCAGAGAACACTGTTTAATGTTTCAAAAAACTTTCAAAAAATAAATTGTCAAAATCAGGTTCCTAGCCGGAAAAAAAATTCAACATAAAGTATTGTAGTTTTACCATTATTTTAAAAAATATGTGAATACAATATTACGTTTTAAAATATAATTGCTCTTTTGGCATGATCAAATAAGTGTTGTATTCTGTTTTTCTTACCCCACAAAGTTTTGACATAACCAATATATTGTTTTTTGTCCAGAATATGCAGATTGTTAAAGGTCATTCAGTGTAACTATAGATCAAGAAGTCATTTGAAAATCATTAATAAAATACTGTCTGTGACATCAAAGCAAAGTTAGTTTATTACTATTAAATATTTGATCACTATTATCAATGTGGGAAAAATAAAATAAAATAGAAAACTGTTTTGTTGTTACATATAAAAATATTTGAAATATTAGGATGAAAATAAGTAAATACTGTGATCAACATTGTGACATAAGTGCCCAGTTGATAGCCTACAATACAAGCTACACAATTTGTTATTCAGGTGAATGTTTTTGTCACAGTATAATTACCTGTTATTATGTATAATCATATAGAAATAAATCAATATGAAGCTTGTGCTTCAGACTGTCATAAGCATGATCAGCATTGTTTATGGGGACTGTTAATTAAAGGTAATAATGTTGTAAATAATGTTTCAGTTTCTTGCACGGACCAATAGTTTAATTTTATAAGATTTCAATGTATCATCAGCAACCAAAGGTACAATTTATTTTTTTTTCTTTATATATATGTATATATATATATAATTCTTTTTACTCAAATTGGTAGCCATTAATTTGCATTGTTTAAATTAACAATTTAGTTAACATGAATATTGTTGAAATCTTGCATCTTCAACTTAAAAACAAACAAATAAAACAAAACAAAAGTAGTAAATTACATCAATGGCCTGACAGTGAATATTTTTTGGGGGGTGAATTGTCCTTTTGAAAAAAACTTGGCCTCAACATTTGTCCTGCTGTTGGTTGCAATGTCAAATATCAGTGATATACGGTATTTGGTGTATTTTAGCAAAGAAACTAATCCAACAGCTAATCCAAAGACTGATTGATCACAATAGTGTCTAGCAGTGCTAGTGCATTGATCTGTTTCAGATGAAAAAATTGTTTTTTGTTTTTTTTCAGATCATGGCTATTATCTACGATCGGAGGATTTGTGTCAATGGTGCCATTCCATCCTGTGGCCTGTCAGCTATGAAGCATAGGATTGAATTTGGCTTGTAATCGAACAAATCCTATTGTCTCAGTCCAGTGAGAGAGATAAGAGTCATAATGTTGCCTTTTCAAGCAGTTGAAGAATCTGTTCCACAAAGCGATTCTCAAAGAAGGAACAAAAACTCAGACTTTATCCGCCTTTCTTTACGGTTTGTTAGAGCATCTTAATGGAGTCCCTTCGTGAGGTAACTGCCATACCTCAGGAAGAATGAAATGAAGTAAATATGCCTTTTGCCAAAAAGTGAAAGACATAACATGTCCTGAAGTGAATTCTGGTGATCAAATTAATTGCTCTTCTAATTAATTCCTCTGGGCTCTGTGATCTTTTCTATAAAAATTGCACCCCCACTCTAAATTTTGTTTAAGTTTCTGTTTGGGTTTATCTGGGGTAAATTCATCCTTTTCTTCTACTTATTGTTCATTCATTCATTCATTTTCGTTTGGCTTAGTCCATTTATTTATCAGGGGTTGCCACAGCAGAATGAACTGCCAACTTATCCAGCATATGTTTTGTGCAGCAGATCCCCTTCCGGCTGCAAGCCAGTGCTGAAAAACATCCATACACACTCATTCACACACACACACACACACACACTACAACCAATTTAGCTTATTCAATTCATCTATACCGTATGTCTTTGGGCTGTGAAGGAAACTACAAAAAATGTTCTTATTATTGTTATTATTATTATTATTATTATTATTATTATTATTATTATTATTATTATATTGTGTTGTTAATATTATTTTTTATTAACTAATTTATTTAGTTATTTTTATTACACTTATTTAATGATATACTTTAATAAAGTATTTTAATAGATTATTCTGTTTATCCCCCCATTTCATCTCATTCCTCAATATGACTTTACATGTGGGGGTGGTTATCTAGTTCTAGTTCGAACCTATGCGAAAAAACAAACAAAGAATAAATAAATGTAATAAAGCATAGTCAACATAAAAAATGAGACAATATTTAACAAGTGCCAAAAAAGCAATTAAAAACACCTATTTTACAATGTTTTAATTAACAGTATGGTGAGCTGATTGTATATTTGGCGTTATTTGTACTTGGATTTTAAACTGTTTTGATATACATTTTCTGTTATTGTAAAGCACTTATTGTCTGTGAAAGGTGCTATACTGTATAAATAAATTTTTACTATAACTTTTCTAGAAATACAAAGTGTGCCCTGTCAAATTAAGTTGCTAAGGCTGTAATTTATTAGTATTTGGGTTTGTTTCATCTTTGGAAAAAGAAACTAGTTTATCTAGAAGAATTTGTAATATTTAACTCCATCAGGAATTTAATTAAGCTGCGGGATAATCTCTGGCCTCCGTTTTTCTTTCTGTCTCACATACATTTTGCTTTCATTCTTGTGAATGCTGTTGAATGAACACAGCCACATTAACGCCTAATTAATTTTTATCAGCCATGCCACAATGGCTTCTAGAGCAAAAACAGCATCTATCAAAATGACAACAAACTAGAATCTCTTTTTGTTTTTATGGAGGGCCGATGTCGCGTTCTCATTTTCATAGAGCGTTCATTTGAAGCCCTGCCACATTAAGAAAGCTGACACTGGCAATGGATATTAGGTGAAGTAGTCATCCTGAAAAATAATGCTCATGGCACAGGATGAAATTGTGTTCCCTTGTGCAAGATATCCCTCTGTATATATTCTATTATTGCTTTATATCAATATATTTGTCACGGATTGGTCAGGCTCTCACGATCCCCACTCACGAAGATCACCATCACCTGACTTCTAATGAGCACACAGCTGCATCACATTCACGAGCACCAGATAAAAGCACAGCACTCCAGTCGCTCATTGTCCGGGCTCGTCTCGACGAAAGCGGACAACTGAGCGACCACTCAGCGTAGTCATCCTCAGCTAAAACAAACGCTTTACTTACCTGTTCTCTTTGTATTCCTCCTAGTCTTCCTGGTCCACCCGAATCGTCCTGTCTTCCAGTCCTTCCAAGTCTGTGTCATCCTCTGTCAGCTGTATCTGTGTGTGCTGTCCATCCTCGTGTATTCCTGTACCCAGCCACGGAGGAAAAGACCCCAACATCATTCCTGATCCTCCTGGCTATCCTTCATGTGCTCCTTGTTGTCATTTAATAAACACCCTAACGTTTCCTTACCTCTGTCTCCTGTCCGCTTCATAACAGAAGCCCGGACCTATAACGACGACAACATGAGCACCCCCGATCACTTTCAAGAGCTGGTGGACCAGTTGAAGCGGATTCTACAGCCACCAGCTCCACTTTCCAACGCACCACCAGCACCGAGCACTTCCGCCTCCACAGTTTCTTCTTCGGCCCTTCCTTCCAGTCCCATGGCCCGACCAGCGCCCTACTCAGGCGGAGCGGGGGAGTGCAATGGTTTTCTGTTACAATGTTCCCTCATATTCGAAATGCAACCTTCTCTATATCCCACAGATAAGTCAAAGATCGCCTACATCGTATCACTACTCTCTGGGCCTGCACTTAAATGGGCTGAGACGATCTGGAACCAAGCCGGGCCGGTCATGAATTCCATCACTACCTTCACGGAGTATTTCAAAGAGGTGTTTGGACGTTCTGATGGGGAAGTAGCCGCTGGAGAGCAGCTGTATCATCTAAAGCAAGGTACTCTATCTACACAGGAATATGCTCTCCGGTTTCGCACTCTAGCAGCTGCAAGTGGATGGAATGAGAGATCGTTGTTGACCACGTACCGGCTCGGCTTGGAACCCACTCTCCGAATCCAGCTGGCCACATTAGATGATACTATGGGTCTGGAGAGATTCATCCAACATTCTCTCCGATGTTCCGATCGTCTCCGTTCCTATCAACAGGACACCATCACCCCCTCGTCTGCACTCCTCCAATCGCCTGAGTCAACAGCCTCTCCAGAACCAGAACCCATGATAATAGAGTCTGGAAGACTGACATCAGCGGAACGACAGAGGAGGCTGACCCGGGGTCTGTGTCTATACTGCGGTGTCAGTGGACACACCCGTATGGAGTGTCCCCTTCGTCCCATTCGGACTTCAGTGAGTGTATTCAGTACGAATATTGAACAATGTAAACCACTTACTACCACCGTACAAATAACTACTGCCTCTATTTCTCTCCTTGTCACAGCCCTCATCGACTCCGGGTCAGCAGGGAACTTCATCTCCCAATCCCTCTGTCGTCAACTCCACCTACGTACTGAGGCGTCCTCGCATATATACCAGATACAACCGATAACCCAGTGCACTCGATCTTCGACCCGTATCCATCGACAATGCGAAGACATCCTTCTTCAAGTGGGGTTGTTACATCAAGAGAGGATTCAATTTCTGGTTCTGGAGGGTGCAAATATGGACATCATTCTAGGGCGCCCGTGGCTGGTGAAGCACGATCCCATCATCTCTTGGGGCACAGGAGAGATAAAGAAATGGGGATCTGGATGTACACCTACCTGTTTTCCAAATCTCCCTCTTCAAGGTCGGAACCCCATTTCTTTGTTTACAACATCGGTCGAGAGTCCTCCTGAGAAGCAGTCTATCCACATTCCTAAGGAGTACAGCTCCTTTCATGATGTCTTCTGCCCCAAGAGAGCTTCCCAGCTACCGCCGCATCGGCCATGGGACTGCGCGATCGACCTAGTTCCAGATGCCCAGTTGCCAAGAGGTAGGATCTACCCGCTCTCGCTTCCAGAGAATCAGGCAATGGAAGATTACATAAGGGAGGCTCTGAGTCAGGGGTACATACGTCACTCAAAATCACCAGCCGCCTCAAGCTTCTTCTTTGTGGCCAAGAAGGACGGAGGGCTGCGTCCATGCATCGACTACAGGGTCCTAAATAACGGTACAGTAAAATACCGATATCCCCTTCCTCTGGTACCAGCCGCTTTGGAACAGCTCCGAGAAGCTAAAGTCTTCACTAAATTGGACCTCCGCAGCGCGTATAATCTGATAAGAATACGTGAGGGGGGACCAATGGAAGACAGCATTCGTGACCCCTACTGGCCACTATGAATATGAGGTCATGCCTTACGGTCTGGTCAACGCCCCCTCCGTATTCCAAAACTTCATTCATGAAGTCCTCCGGGAGTTTCTTCACCACTTTGTAATAGTGTACATAGATGACATCCTCATTTACTCCCGGAGTGAGGCCGAACATCGCCAACACGTTGCGGAGGTCCTACACACATTGAGAGAACATCACCTCTACCTCAAAGCGGAGAAATGCTCATTCCACCAGAAGTCGATTCATTTCTTGGGATACATCATTGACCAAACCGGTATACGTATGGATGGGAAGAAAATTGAGGCTGTTCTATCCTGGTCAGAACCCACTTCCATTAAGGAGCTCCAGAGGTTTCTTGGGTTTGCTAACTTTTATAGACGGTTTATCAAGGACTACAGCAGGATTACATCACCTCTCACTAATCTCCTCAAGGGTAAACCCAAAGGACTGGAGTGGACCAAAGAAGCAGCCGCAGCCTTCCGCCTTCTTAAGAAGGAGTTCACAAGGGCCCCACTCCTGACTCATCCTGACCCAAATCTTCCTTTCGTGGTGGAAGTGGACGCATCCACCACCGGCGTCGGGGCAGTATTATCCCAACATCATGATACACCGCCCCGACTGCATCCCTGTGCCTATTTCTCTCGGAAGTTGAGCCCGGCGGAGCAGAATTACAGCATAGGAGACAGGGAGCTTCTAGCAATCAAGCTAGCCTTGGAGGAGTGGCGTCACTGGTTGGAGGGAGCCAAACATCCGTTCCAGGTGATCACAGATCACAAAAACCTCCAATATATCAAAGAGGCCAAGAGACTATGTCCACGTCAAGCCAGATGGTCACTTTTCTTCTCACGTTTTGATTTCTCCATTTCCTATCGTCCAGGACCCAAGAATCTAAGAGCAGACGCTCTCTCTCGTTTACACGAGCATCACGATCATGAAGAACTCCCAACGAAGATTCTTCCCGAACACATCTCCATTTGTCCGATCACCTGGAACGCTCCTCCAGTCGTTGCCACTCCGGAAGCCCCTGCTCCGCCGGGATGCCCTCCTCATCGGCAGTTCATACCACCTGAACACCGGGTAGATCTGATCCACTCCTTACATACCTCGCTAGGCACTGGACATCCAGGGATCAACAATACTCTCTCGCTAGTATCCCAACGATTCTGGTGGCCAAACATGGCAAGGGATGTGAGGCAATATGTTCAGGGCTGTAAGGACTGTGCCCAATCCAAGAGCCCACGTCATCTACCCGCTGGAAAGCTCCATCCCTTGCCGATTCCGAACCGTCCCTGGTCACACCTAGGAGTGGACTTTATCACTGACCTCCCCTCGTCAGAAGGTAATACCTGTATTCTAGTCATCGTAGATAGATTCTCAAAGTTTGTCAAACTAATCCCTCTGAAAGGTCTTCCCACAGCCTTTGAAACAGCCGACAATATCTTTAATCAAGTCTTCAGGTCATTTGGTATTCCAGAAGATATTGTGTCGGACAGAGGTCCACAGTTCATCTCACGTCTATGGAAAGCCTTCTTCAAGCTCCTAGGTGTGGCCGTCAGCCTCTCTTCTGGATATCATCCCCAAACCAACGGGCAGACAGAGAGGAAGATTCAGGAGGTGGGACGGTTCCTGAGGACCTTCTGCAGTGGTCACCAGAGCTCCTGGAGCCAGTATTTGGGCTGGGCAGAATATGCCCAAAATTCACTGCGGCAACCCTCCACCGGACTCACGCCATTCCAGTGCGTCCTGGGCTTCCAACCACCGCTCTTTCCCTGGGATGGCGAACCATCTGATGTCCCCGCAGTGGATCACTGTTCCGGGAGAGCGAGAGAGTCTGGGACGAGGCTCATCAACATCTGCAGAGGGCAGTCCGTCGAAGCAAGGTAACCGCCGATAGAAGAAGGTCTGAAGAACCCAGATACACACCCGGACAAAAGGTGTGGCTATCCACCCGGGACATACGCATGCGACTGCCCTCTCGCAAGTTAAGTCCCCGATTTGTTGGTCCCTTCACCATCGTGGAACAGGTTAACCCCGTCACCTACAAACTACAATTACCCTCTCACTACCGTATTCACCCTACATTCCACGTATCACTCCTGAAACCCTATCACGATCCTGTTCTTCCCTCCACAGAGCCTGACCACGAAGAGGAACCCCCTCCTCCACTGCTCCTAGAAGAAGGAGCCGTCTACGCAGTGAAGGAGATCTTGCGTTCCCGACGTCGTGGTGGCCAGTTGGAGTACCTGGTGGACTGGGAAGGGTACGGCCCCGAAGAAAGGACATGGGTTCCCAGAGCTGATATTCTCGATCCTAGTCTCATGGTGGAGTTTCATGAGAGCCACCCTGAGTGCCCAGCGCCTAGAGGCAGAGGGAGACCACCACGGCGTCGGAGGTGTCGGCCCTCAGGAGCGGGCCCTGGGGAGGGGGGTACTGTCACGGATTGGTCAGGCTCTCACGATCCCCACTCACGAAGATCACCATCACCTGACTTCTAATGAGCACACAGCTGCATCACATTCACGAGCACCAGATAAAAGCACAGCACTCCAGTCGCTCATTGTCCGGGCTCGTCTCGACGAAAGCGGACAACTGAGCGACCACTCAGCGTAGTCATCCTCAGCTAAAACAAACGCTTTACTTACCTGTTCTCTTTGTATTCCTCCTAGTCTTCCTGGTCCACCCGAATCGTCCTGTCTTCCAGTCCTTCCAAGTCTGTGTCATCCTCTGTCAGCTGTATCTGGTGTGTGCTGTCCATCCTCGTGTATTCCTGTTACCCAGCCACGGAGGAAAAGACCCCAACATCATTCCTGATCCTCCTGGCTATCCTTCATGTGCTCCTTGTTGTCATTTAATAAACACCCTAACGTTTCCTTACCTCTGTCTCCTGTCCGCTTCATAACAATATTATTCCAATATATCAAATAGATTTGATTACGTGGCAATTTAAAGGACTAAAATTGCACAGAGAACATTTGTGCTGAAAATGAAAGGGAGAAAATGAGAAAGAGAAAGACAATGGTTGCGGCTGACCATTGAGAGAGATTGCTAGACCAGGCAGCACAATTTCCTTTACCCTCAGCCATCAATAATCAGGCTCAACGTTGGGGAAAAAAATGACTAATGTTTATCTCTTGCAGAGCCTACAGGGAGCTTAACATGGGCAACTGCCAAGCAAATGAGGAAGCATCTTCTAGTCGTTTACTTCTTTGCTATGTGAAGTGAAATAGTAACAGGTATGTTGCAGGAGGAGATGGACTCTCTACACCTTCAACATGTAAAATAATACAATTCACGAGTATCAACAAAACATTGCATCATGTCATAGAAAAAGAATAAGCTTCTTTAAACTCTAGTGAAATTATATATAGTTTTATAAATATATAAATTTAATTACATGTTCCTAGTCACAAAAACTAACCTTTCAAATATTTGCGTGTACAATACTTGTCATACTATATTATTACCAAATATTGAATTAAATTTTGATATAATATGACAAACAAAAGAATGATGATAGTCTACAGTATATGGATTAGATGTTGGTGTGTGTAAATTATAAAATATAATAAATTGTGTTATGTCCAATGTTGGACTCATTAATTTCGATATGTGTGTGTAAATTATAAAATATATTAAACTGTGTTATGTCTGATATTGGATTCATCAGTATTATCAGCTTGTTTCCTTTCAATTAGGACAAGATTTGTGTGTAAGCCATACCTGTCAACCTTCCTGATTTTCCTGGGATTCTCCCATCATCCCGTAAAGGTATTTTCCCGTATTTTCAGTCTTTCTATGAAGGGTGACAATAAACATTAAAGAGCTGATCCTCCCCATACGTAACCCATACCGCTGAACCACCAGCGGATGCCCCTTGCTCTTAAATGTGAGTCTGTTCTGTGCTTTTGTTTTATTTAGGCATGAAAACACTTCAAGGTAAAAAAAAAAAAAACGGCCCTTCCTTTTCATTACAGTTGCCATCATCCCTCCTATGCAATTCGCAAAACAGTCATATAGCGGTGCGTGACTATCAGCTGACGCGCTCCATAGTGATAAATAGACGCTGTTTTCCAAACGGATTCTGTACCCGCGATTTAAAGCAGAGCGAAAGTCTGGGTTTTGGGTGCATGTTTGAACAGACATACTGTATACACATAATTAATAATATTAACATCTAAAGATGTCGATCTTCAAGTTTTTTTTTTTTCAAATACAACTAACTTTTGTCCTACATGAGCATAAAAAGTTAGAAATGCAATCGAATGCTTTCATTATAACGTTAGATGTGTGCATTTTTTAAAGTGACACCTCTGTTATTTAATGTAATCAAATAAAAAATCCAAATAAATGAGATTCATTCGTTGCTCTTTAATCAGAATGTGTACGTTATACAGTGACGAAAAGACTAATGAGATTTGATAACTTTATTCTATTTCTTTATTACTTATTTTATTAAGCTGAACTGTTATTATTATTAAGCTAATTTATTTGCTGCTAATGTATACTATTTTTTCTTTTGTAAATAATTAAATAACAGATAAACAATAAAATATAATAATGAGGGTTGGGAATATCCCTTCTGATGGTGGGCATATTCCTTATTTTCACATCCCAATGTTGACAGGTATGGTGTGTGTGTGTGTGCGTGCGTGCGTGCGTGTGTGCGTGCGTGCGTGCGTGTGTATAGGTGTGTGTAAACCATGTAGTCATAGGTTTCATACTGTAGGTCTGACTAAACACATCTTGTTTAAATAGACTAAATTACTATCTTGTGTAAAAATATATATATATTTTTAGTCAAATAATAAATGATTAGCTCTCCTTTGAAATTATAACTATTTTACAAATACTTTGTAAGTTTATCACATCTTTAAACTAAATAGTTTTAATAACTCATTTCTAATGATTTAATTTTCTGTTGTCTTTGCCATGATGAAAGTACATAATATTTAACTAGCTATTTTCCAAGATTCAGCTTAACATAATTGACTTAGCTTTTAATTGGCATGTTAACTAGGCAAGTTAGGTTAATTAGGCAAGTCGTTGGACGAAAGTAGTTGCTCTTTAGCTAACCGAGAAAAAGAAAAAAAAAATCTTACGTTGGCTAACAAAATTGACCTAGTTTTCAATAGATTTATTTGTTTTTTATTACAGCCTAAAAGGAACAATACTTTCTCCAGAAGAACAAATATGATATGACACTGTGAAAAATTGCCTTGCTCTTTTAAACATATTTGAGAAAGATATATATATATATATATATATATATATATATATATATATATATATATATATATATATATATATATATATATATATATATATATATATAAACAGTGCTCAGCATAAATGATTACGCCACATTTTGAAAATGAATATTTTTATCAATTTCTCAGTGATCATAAGTGATATGTTTTGGCACATTTAAACAAAACAGATTTATTAAAAATATGTTTTTATTACAATACAATTTATATCTTAATATATAATATGACCGAACATCTTCAGAAATAAAAAGAGAATCATTTAAATTGATGCAAAATATTGCAAAAAATAAATAAATAATACAAACTACAAGATTTTATATATTTTTTCTTTACATACAATTTTTCTCTAAGTTAAAAATCTAGGCTACAAATTTTTAGACCATTATTGTAAGTTAGTGAGTTAGATTAGCACCAGATTTGGCTTCAGTACTGACTGATATAATGTATATGTACAAATGTAATATTGTAGAGCATCCTATAGAAAATATTGATTTTATTAAAACATTTGTGAGGGGGGAGCACGGTGGCATAGTAGCCTCACAGCAAGTAGATTGCTTGTTCACACCCCTGCTGAGTCAGTTGGCATTTCTGTGTTGAGTTTGCATGTTCTCCTCGTGTTCACATGGGTTTCCTCCGGATGCTCCGGTTTCCCCCACAAGTCCAAAAACATGTGGTATAGGTGAATTGGGTAAGCTAAATTGTCTGAAGTGTATGTGTGTGGATGAATGTATGGATGTTTACCAGTGATGGGTTGCAGCTGGAAGGGCATCCACTGAGTGAAACGTGCTGGATAAATTGGTGATTCATTCTGCTGTGGCAACCCCAGATTAATAAAGGAACTAAGCTGAAAAGAAAATGAATGAATGAATGAATGATTTGTGAGGGCTGAGCACTGTATAACAAAATATAATAAACATTTCTAAATAATTTTGTCTTCAACTTTAGGTGATAAACCTGTTAAAAATGTGCTGTGCTTGCTCATCTCCTGCATCATCGGCGAAAAAACATTTTACATTCCAAGAACTACAGTATATGAGACCTGATGTGCTTAAGTCCAAACATTCAGTACACTACACATTCCATAGTAGAACATGTTTTGCTTGTAAAGACTCCGATCTCGCCCTGAGGAAGTTATAATTCCGGCAACAAATAAGTGCTGCGCCAAGTGTTGTAGGTAATCTTGTGTAGAGTATAGTATCATTAGAGCTTTCTCTCATCAGCATTGCTGCCAAGGTGCAGATCAAACACTTCTAATAGCTGCAGCTCCATCACAAGTGCAGAAAAAGGCTGTGTGCAAATGAACTGTGAGAAAACTCTCTATCACAGATGCTTTCCGCAATGGAGCAGACCCATATATGCTGCCTGCGGGCTCAAGCCAAATTCTCCAGAGCCACAGTTTCTGGCTATAAACATTTCTTTCGCAACATAGCTAATGGGAGACTTTCTGACTGCTCACAGCCTCAGAGAATGAGCTTTTAACATCTCACACCTGGCACTTTTAAGTACATGCAGATGGGCATTGCAATTCAATTAAAACGCAAATCTTGTTCAATTAATGTACTGGAACAAAGGATTTTCTGTTGGTAACAAGAAACTGGGGGTCACTGGTTATCAGAGGTTGTCTAGACACGAGGCAGACAATGGATCAACATGGCAAGCATTCACAGACAAGACAGACATGCACATACTGTACATGAGCATGAAGTCATCAGAGCCAATGAGGTCTCAAACAGTGTGCTTACTTTGACAAATCAAATGATGAGTTAAGATGATGTCACGTGTGCCTTACTAGAGATTAGTGCAATGCTGTTAGTCTTCACAAGAAAGGAGAACATTAAACATATATATATATTTTTAAGTAATGTATTTTTCTATTTATTTCTAATAATTAAATATAAATTATTAAATAGACTGGATATTCATTGTTGCATCAAAAAGAACAAATGTATTTAAAATAAACAACTAACCAATATACACAAAAATACACAGAAAGTGATTTAAAGGTATATTATATTTAAAGCTGTTGCTAGGTGGAGACCTAACTAACTAACTAACTAACTAACTAACTAACTAACTAACTAACTAACTAACTAACTAACTAACTAACTAACTAACTACCTAATTAAATAAAAAATAAACTGACTAACAATTAAAGCATTTCATATGTTTAACTTCTTTAACTTTTTGTTGTAAATGTATTTTCCGTAATGGTTGTTGGTCAGAACAAAATAAAAACACACTAAATAAAATAAGCAAACACATATTACAAGAAATAAAGCTGCAAGCAGGGGACCTTCACCCTGACTCACTGCTACCCTTTGGCTTTATGAGAACAGAGAACAGTTGATAATATATATATAATATATTTATATATGCATGTACATGTCTTCAGAAGAGGAATTTTCAGGTAGGCAACTCAGACATTGTGTGGCTGAGTTATAAGTACTTCCTCTTCCATGGCGATAGACTGAACTTTGCCAGTTCGGACACGCCCTTTGGCAAAAACTCTGGGTCTTTACAATTCCACATTACAAAGGCCTTTGGATATGGACAAAACTTGGATTCAATGTGATAAGAAAAAGAAGAAGAAGAAGAAGAAGAAGAGAAAGAAGAAGAAGAAAAAGAAAAGAAGAAGAAGAAGAACACAAGAAGAAGATGGAAAAGAAGAAAAAACAGAAGACTACAAGAAAAACAAGAAGAAGAAAAGAAGAAGAAGAATAGAAAATGAAGAGTAGAGGAAGAAAAAGAAGAAAAAGAAAAGTTCAAGAAGAAGAAAATAAGGGGGGGAGGGGGGGCGGCACTGTCGCACGAACACAGTGCAGACGCGTTTATAGTGAGCTCCTCACAGGTGACATTTCATTTAAATAATAATCAGACCTAGAAGTTAATTTCAAACTTTCTTTTGCTTTAATACGGCTTATACATACATTTGGACAGTAAATTTGTGGATATCGTGTGTAGAATGGCTGCTCCTGGCAACAAACGAGGTGGCAAAGAGACGCAAGCTAATACAGCTAATGTTAGCTCGGCTGACTCACTAGGTACTCATGAGGGAGAATCACTTTCAGCTGAAATGTTTAAACAATCGCTGGAGTCTATGAAAATGACATTTGTATTAAAATTGAAAGTGCGATCAGCGGTCTACAATCAGATATCAACGGAGTGAAGGAAGAGTTGACTTCAGCTGTTGCCACAATTCAACAATCGATTGGCTCACAGGAGGAGCAGCTGAGAGCTGTCAAGGATTCAGCGACAGCAACGAGCAATTCTCTAACATACCTTGAAACTACCGTGGCTAAACTCCAGACTGAGGTTATAGCTCTGTTTTTAAAGTGTGAAGATCTTGAAAGCAGGTCAAGGAGGAATCAGACTGATTGGAATTAGCTAGGGAGAAGAAGGCAACCGTCTAACAGAGTTCGTTTCAAACTTTCTCTGCGACCTGTTGAACATGGAGGAGAAGCCGCTGCTTGATCGAGCTCACAGGTCACTTCAACCAAAGCCCAAACCTGGTCAACCACCCAGGCCCTTCATCATTAGAGTCCACGTTTTCCATATTCGTGAACAGATTGTCCAAATGGCGCATCAAAAAGGAAGGCTGACATACAAGGGAAAGCCCGTCTTTCTGTTGCCTGACCTCACGGCTAACGAGGCCAAGAAAAAAGCGGCTTTCGGAGAAGTGCGCAAATTCATACGGAACGTTGAAGGGGCTCGATTCGGCTTTCGTCATCCCACCAGATTTCAAATTACCTTGCCGGGTAATACAGAGCAGCTGTTTACGGATTCCCACAAAGCGATGGACTACGTGAAAAACACCCTTGCAGCTGATGCGAGTGGAACAAAGACCAGTGTTCTGCCTGAATAACTGAAAATCATTCGTCGGCTACCTTTTGAGGTGACTGTCCATTACGGATTTTCTTGCAAAGTACTTTATCTTTGGAATAATTTGGATTGATTGCGTTTTACTAGGACCAGTCCATTATTGTTCTATTATTATTTCATTCTCTGAAAATCAGTCTGAGAACTCTGCATCTGACTGTTTATTAGCCTAACAGCTAGATTTAAAATCTTTTGATGTTGCCATAATTTTAAGCACTATCTGGACGCATACTGCACATTGTGGTCTGCGTGCTCTTTTTTTTTTCTCACCGGAGGACACGCTTGTCTGAGTTTCTTTTTCACTGCCACATTCTAGACGACAAGTTCATCGTCAGTGTTTTTTGTCTCATGGGGTTTTGCATACACCTGGTTAAGGTGTTGAAGTGGGTGGGGGATATCAATGTGTTGTAGTTCAGAATTTTGTTTTATTTTATTCTATTATTTTTTCCTCTGTTTTTTTTCATGTTGTGGCTACTGTAAGAGGCTAAATTATTATATGCATTTGTTTATATGACAAAACATGTATTTTTGACTCAAGAAGGTCCATACTGACTCCAAAGGCAGATACTGATAAGATCAGGGACTGGTATGTGGACTTTGGGGGTTTTACGATGTGGTCACATGTTGATTGGTCAGTTTGAATGTCTCAACATTTGGGCTTTAGTCACATGGTCAAGAAAGATACAAATTAGGTGGTAAAACGCTGTTCTGTCTCTTTTCTTTTCCTGGCCTGTCTTTTCCAGGTCTGCTTTCCTCCTCTGCCCTCTCCTTCTCTGGAGTCTATCTTCTCTGACTACTGCAATCAGGCTAACTTCTGGGCCTGCTCTCTTTGTCCCTCTCTCCCTCCCCCTGTGTCTCTCCTTCTACCTCTTGTAACTTTAATTTTACATTTAAGCTGGGTACAATTTATATCATACGTTTTATCATTTCATATTTGATCATTTTATACAGTTATTTTGTAATTAATTCAGTTGTAACCATAGAGAATTATTGTCATTAAATCATTTCATTATCAAGTATTTGTGAATTACTTTTTATTTAACATCAACACTTAACTGTTTCATATTGCAATACAATACAATCACATAATATCAACGCTCTCCCACATTTATAGCTATTAATACTGCCCATTCGGCAGAACTACAGTTCGAACCGCTGTGGTTTTAAAACCCAATCCTACAGCACTTCACCGGAGATTTCACCTGTCTTTCTATTAATCAACAGGAATTGCAGTTACCCCTACTCCCGATAGAGAAATGCAGCATCTGACATCACAAGTGCAGGTAAATTGGAAAACACTAATGGATGCTATAGAGAAACAAGAGGAAGCTATTCATAAACTTACCCATTAACTAAAGACCGCTTCTACTCACCACACTGATGAAGCTGCTAACATGGCTACAAAAATACAGGAAAATCAACAGCAAGTTTTTACATTGCTTTCTACAAACAAAACACAAGAGGATGCTGAAACGGATCAACTAACAAAAGCCATTAACCTCATGCTTACCACTGAAGTTCAAAAAGCAGAGTCTACCATTGTTTCTGACATGCGCTTCATGGTGGATCAGCTTCAGGCAGAAGTACAGCAAGATTTAAAAAACATGCAACAAAACATTCAAAAAAGTCATGACCAGTTGACAACTGAAATTCAGAAATGTAATCGTCAAACTGTTGATCTCTGTGCAGATTTTAATAAGTTCCAGACTGAAGTGATTGATCTGTGTAAAACACAAGAAAGTAAAATGCTGAGTATGTTTAAAGAAAATTAGCTGTCCACCACCCGTGTCACTCTTCCTGCCACTACTCCAACGACACTCACGTCTTCAATACCTGTATCTGCTCCTTCTGTGGCTATAGGGGTAAGAAGTGACCACCTTAAACTGACTTTTCCAACTTTTGGGCAACCCTCTGACGATTTTGACCCTTTGCTCTACCTAACTCGCTGTCAAGATTTCCTTGCATTACATCCCCTTGTTGATGCAGATATTTTGGCCACGTTTTGTACTGTTTTATATTGAACAGCTCGTGACTGGTGGGAAGTTGCCAGAGTATCTGTAGCCTCCTGGACTGAATTTTAGTCTGCTTTTCTGTCTGTTTTCCTCTCTGAGGATTATGAAGATGAGTTGGCTGATAGGGTTAGGACAAGAACACAGGGAGAAAAGGAATCGATCAGAGACTTTGCCTTTTCATATAGAGCTCTTTGTAAAAGGTCGAAGTCAACATGGACAGAAATGGATTTGGTGAAAATGATTCTTAAAAATATTAAACCATACCTCGCTATCCAGCTATGTGGTCGAGTGAACACTGTTGAGGAACTGGTGAAATTAAGCTATCAGCTGGAGAAGGATTTTGCTCAGCAACAAAAATGTGAGGTACAAAAAAAACATCAAGCCACTTTCAATGTCATCAAGAAACCCCTCTATTCCACCTATAAAGAAGCCTCCTGTTCAGTGCTGGTGGTGCAAGGGATATCATTCACCTGGAAGTTGTCCTCATTTTGTTTCTGCCCCGTTTAACCAATACAGTAATCAGCATAGCCCAATAATGCCAAACGGTTCAGCCAACCATTGAAGCTATCTTTTTTAGCCAGACCATGCAAGTGTTCCTCACCAGTCGCCCCATCCAAAAAGGAGGCCCAGTCATCAAGATGTCCAAAAGAGCCTCTCCCTTCTTAGTTCAATTCCTCCACCTCAAATGCCATTGCTTTCAAGTCCACAGGACGATCTTAAGGATCAGGATCTTATAGACCTTACTGTAAATAGTGTTCATTTACCTCTTGAGGGAAAACAAAGATTTCGTCAACTCCTGGAAACCAAATCTAAAGGTGTGTACTCTCTGTGTGAGATGTATCAATGTTCTTCAGCATCAGCTTTACATCACTCATCCTGTACCCATCAAACAGCAGCCTTATCGTCTTACTCCATCGAAGCAAACTGTTGTGAAAGAGCAGTTGGAAGAGATGTTGAAGGAAGGCATTCTGGAGCCATCTCACTCACCTTGGTCATCCCCCATTGTCCTAGTTCAAAAGGAAGATGGAAAAATGAGATTCTGTGTTGATTACAGGAAAGTTAATTGTATAACAGAAAGTGACGCCTACCCTCTTCCACACATGACTGACATACTTAAATCTTTGTCTGGAGCAGCTATTTTTTCACCCATAGATCTCAACAGTGGTTACTGGCAGGTGACAATGGATCCTGCTAGCAAGCCCATGACTGCCTTTGTCACCCTGTCTGGTGGGTTATATCAGTTTAGAGTCATGCCCTTTGGATTAAAAAATGCTCCCGCAACTTTCCAAAGGCTGATGGAGACTGTTCTTGGTAAACTCAGAGGAAAAATCTGTTTCGTCTATATCGATGATATTATTGTCTACTCTCCATCTGTGGAACAACATTATGTGGACCTGCAAACTATTTTCCACCGGTTGCAGACTGCTGGCTTGACAATCAATCTTAAGAAAAGCAAATTTTGTCTGCAAAAGTTAATGTTTCTTAGTCATCTAGTGAATATTCATGGAATTTCTACTGACCCCAAAAAAGTGGAAGCCATAAAAGCCTACCCAGTACCTCAAAACATCAAGGAGGTGCAGCGTTTCCTTAGGCTTTCCGGGTGGTACCACCGGTTTGTCCCCAACTTTTCTCAGATCACAGAGACCATTAATGCCTTGAAAAAGAAAGGACACAAATTTCATTGGACATCAGATTGTCCGCATGCTTTTGTCTTACCTCTCCACCCATTCTTGCACATCCAAATTTTGATCATCCCTTTACTATCTATACAAATGCCAGCGACAGTGGCCTAGGTGCAGTCTTGACACAATGAAAGGACCAGGACACCAAACATGTGATTGCTTATGCTAGCAGAACCCTCAGTAAAGCAGAAGCTAATTACTCTGTGACAGAGAAAGAATGCCTTGCCGTGGTATGGGCTCTAGACAGACGGCAGCACTATCTTGGGCCAAAATTATTCACTAATAAGCTCTACAAAAAACCACCAGCCGACTCATCAGATGGGCACTATGCCTCCAAAATTTCGATTTTATCATAGAGTATAGAAAAGGCTGACTTAATACAGTGCCAGATGCTCTTTCCTCGATGTCAAGTGGACCCACATGCAACCTACTTACCATCCAGGAGCAAGAAGAAGAAGAAGAGTTGCCTATTTCTGCTGTGGATCTTTGGGAACAACAACATCAAGATCCTGAAATTGTAAAAATTCTTACATAAATGGCTGAAAACAGGCCAGACACCACACAGAAATTTGAGGTAATTGAAGATAAACTGTACCTCAAAACTTATTTGACCCAAGGACAAATTCAGTACTGCATGTACTTACCCAAGAGTCTCATCCCTACAGTCATCCAACATTACCATTCGCATTCATTGAGTGGTCATGGAGGTGTTTTCAAGACCTTTAAACATCTGCAAAATCTAGTCTTCTGGCCGAAGATTGTGACTGACATAAAGAACTATGTTAAATGCTGCAAAAAGTGTCAACTCTACAAACACAGCAATCAAAAACCGGCTGGGAAACTTCAACCAATTAGCACAACTTATCACAACGGACCTTATGGGACCATTACCATGCAGCACCCTTCAGCGCAATGAGTGAATATCTGTAAGTCTGTGTCGACTATTACTCACGCTGGGTGTAATTGTTTCCCATCAAAAAGCAAGTGCAGAAGTTGTGTCAGCAAATCTCAGAAAGGAGATTATTACCCGTTGCGGTGTCCCAGACTTCATCTTATCTGACAGAGGAATACAGTTTGTGTCATCCATCTACAAAGAATTATGTTCCAATTGGAATATTTCCCAGAGACTAACGACTGCTTACCACCCACAAACCAACATGTCTGAGAGAATTAACCGTACTCTAAAATGTATGATCTTTTCCTATGTGGAGGAAAACCATAAAAAATGGGACCTCTACATACCTGAGTTCCGGTTTGCAATAAACTCCTCCATCCAAGAAAGCATTGGGATGTCTCCTACAAAGCTGCAAAACTCCACGGACCCTCCGACGGTGTGACGGTCTCTGAATGGACCGCACAATCTAACCAAACGCACCAATTGTAAACACAGAAATGAATGACGTTGTGGTGGCAGATGGATTCTGTTTTCAATTAAAGCGGAAGCGGGACCAGGGAAAGAAAAGTGCGAAGGGGAGTGCGAAGTGAAGTGCGGGAAGTTGAAGTGCACTGTACAGCGAGTCACAGAGCGAAAAAGTAAATCACGTTTGCCGATTGAAATGAATACTATGCTTACCTGAGAGAGCCGCAGTAAACAACCAAGCCTGTCCTACCACCCATCCGGTTAAACACCGCCACTGTTGGGGCGACGTGGACATCCAGGTCGGAGCTGAGTGAATGTTTGTGCATGCGGAGATGACGAGAGCATAGACGATATTCCATGTGGATGACTTCTAGATCCAGCGTTTCCAAATGGTTCTGTTGCTGTGGGGGTCCAGTCCACTTCCCTGCTACATCAAAGGCTAACTGTGAGTTTTACAAAGCCAGCTGACTTCAGCGAGGTTTAAAAGCATCAACAATATTCCACGTGGATGACATCTAGATTCAGCGTTTCCAAATGGTTCTGTCGCTGTGGGGTTCAGTCCACTTCTCTGCTACATCAATGGCTAACTGTGAGTTCTACCTCAGCTGACTTTGACACCGTGACAGGTATTCTCTGCAGCCCATTGCCACTTCAAAACTTACCCCTGCGCCGCCTGCTGGCAGCTATTGCAACGCATCCCTGACACACACACACACACACACACACACGCACACACACACACACACACACACACACACACACACATACACACACACACACAACCAGCACAACTACACGCACACACATCAAAAGACAACTTACATTTTTGTTTGTTTGTTGTTTAATACAAAGGGGGAGGGGGGTTAAATTATTTGTTTTGCAAGTTTAATTTCTATTTCCTTTACGATTAATTGTTCTACTTTGTGGGAAAAAATGTGATATTGTTTGAACTGAGTACCATATAAAATTGTTTGAAGGAGTTTTGATATTGTGTTCCAGGGATATTAATGATTGTGACCCTGTTTTTTTTTTAAAGTAAATCTTTCAAGCTCAACATTTTGTGTTGACCTTTGAGCCTGTATTTTTTATTTTTTTGTGTAGCTGAAGACATACCCTCAGATGAAAATATTTTTCATTTCTATACTCCATTTGGTAGATTTGGATTTACCAGGCACCCAAACAAAAATATATAAATTTAAGGATTAAAATCCCTTTTTGTAAATTCAGTGTTTTTCTTTAATATTGGAATACGCCAGCGCTACAACTGCAAGCCCAGGGAGAGTGGAAGAACCCTGGGGCTGCTCGCTGGGCCAGAGAGCCTTGAGGTGGAGGGTAAAGGGCACTCAACAGCCCGGACTGAAAGCCCAGGGAGAGACTCTGGCCCCAAGGACAGCTTGCTTGGGTCAGAGGTCCCATAGGTGGAAAGCAAGGGGCCCTCAGGAGCCCAAACTGCCACCCAGGGAGAGTGACTGGCCCCTGGGGCAGCGCGCTGGTGTCACAGACCCTGCAGCTGGAGGGAAAGGGGCCCCTTAAGAGCCCAAACTGCAACCCAGAGAGAGTGACTGGCCAATGGGGCAGCTTGCTGGGCCAGAGCACCATGAGGTGGAGGGCAAGGGGCCCTAAGGAGCACAGACTGCAAGCCCAGGGAGAGTGGCAGGTCCCTGGAGCAGCTCGCTGGGCCAGAGAGCTTTGAGGTGAAGGGCAAGGGGCACTCAAGAGCCCGGACTGCAAGCCCCGAGAGAGTCTCTTGCCCCCGGGACAGCTTGCTGGGCTCAGAGGCCCTGTAGGTGGAAGGCAAGGGGTCCTCAGGAGCCTAGACTGCAAGCCCAGGGAGAGCGGCTGGAACCTGGGGCAACCTGCTGGGGTCAGAGAACCTGCAACTGAAGGGCAAGGGGCCCTCAGGAGCCCAGGGAGAGACTCTGGCCCCAGTGACAGCTTGCTGGGGTCAGAGGCCCTGTAGGTGGAAGGCAAGGGGCCCTCAGGAGCCCAAACTGCAAGCCCAGGGAGAGTGGCTGGCCCCTGGGGCAGCTTGCTGGGGTCAGAGGCCCTGTAGGTGGAAGGCAAGGGGCCCTCAGGAGCCCAAACTGCCACCCAAGGAGAGTGCCTGGCCCCTGGGGCAGCCCGCTGGGGTCACAGACCCTGTAGCTGGACGGCAAGGGGCCCTTAAGAGCCCAAACTGAAACCCAGGAAGAGTGGCTGGCCCCAGGGGCAACTTGCTGGGCCAGAGAGCTTTGAGGTGAAGGGCAAAGCAACCTCAAGAGCCCAAACTGCAACCCAGGGAGAGTGGCTGGCCCCTGGGGCAGCACGCTGGGGTCACAGACCCTGTAGCTGGATGGCATGGGGCCCTTATAAGCCCAAACTGAAATCCAGGGAGAGTGGCTGGCGACAAGGGCAGCTTGCTGGGCCAGAGAGCCTTGAGGTGGAGGGCAAGGCGCCCTCAAGAGCCCAAACTGCAACCCAGGGAGAGTGGCTGGCCCCTGGGACAGCTCACTGGGGTCCAAGGCCCTCTAGGTGGAAGGCAAGGGGCACTCAGGACCCCAAACTGCCTCCCAGGGAGAGTGGCTTACCCCTGGGGCAGCTTGCTGGGGTAACAGACCCTGCTGCTGGAGGGCAAAGGGCCCTCAAGAGCCCAAACTGCAACCCAGGGAGAGTGGCTGGCCCTTGGGGCAGCTTGCAGGGGTCAGAGGCCCTGTAGGTAGAAGGAAAATGGCCCTCCGGAGCCCAAACTGCCTCCCACAGAGAGTGGCTGGCCCCTGGGCAGCCCGCTGTGGTCAAGACCCTGCAGCTGGAGGGCAAGGGGTCCTCAAGAGCCCAAACTGCAAACCAAGGAGAGTGGCTGGCCCCTGGGGCAGCTTGCTGGGCCAGAGAGCCATGATGTGGAGGGCAAGGGGCACCGAGGAGCCCAAACTGCCACTCAGGGAGAGTGGCTGGTTCTTTCGGCAGCCTGCTGGGGTCACAGACCCTGCAGCAGAAGGGCAAGAGGCCCTCAAGAGCACAAACTGCAACCCAAGGAGAGGGGCTGGCCCCAGGGGCAGCTTGCTGGGGTCACAGACCCTGCAGCTGGACAGCAAGGGGCCCTCAATAGCCCAAACTGCATGCCCAAGGACAGTGGCTGGCCCCAGATGCAGCTTGCTGGGGTCAGAGGCCCTGTAGGTGGAAGGCAAGGGCCACTCAGAAGCCCAAACTGCAAGCCCAGGAAGAGTGCCTGTCCCCAGGGGCAGCCAGCTGGGGTCACAGACCCTGCAGCTGGAGGGCAACGGGCCCTCAAGAGCCCAAACTGTAACCCAGGCAGAGTGGCTGGCCCCTGGGGCAGCTTGTTGGGCCAGAGAGCCATGAAGTGGAAGGCAAGCGGCCCTCAGGAGCCCAAACTGCAAGCCCAGGGAGAGGGGCTGGCCCCTGGGGCAGCCTGCTGGGGTCACAGACCCTGCAGCTAGAGGGCAAGGGGCCCTCAAGAGCCCAAACTGCAACCCAGGGAGAATGGCTGGCCCCGGGGGCAGCTTGCTGGGCCAGAGAGCCTTGAGGTAGAGGGCAAGGGACCTTAAGGTGAACAAAATGCAAGCTCCGGGAGAGTGGCAGATCCCTGGGGCAGCTCGCTTGGCCAGAGTGCCTTTATTTGGAGGGCAAGGGGCCCTCAAGAGCCCAAACTGCAACCCAGGGAGAGTGGCTGGACCCTGGCCAACCCGCTGGTATCACAGACCCTTCAGATGGAGGGCAAGGGGCCCTCAAGAGCCCAAACTTCAAGCCCAGGGAGAGTGGCGGCCCCTGAGGCAGCCCGCTGGGGTCACAGACCCTGCAGCTGGAGGTTAAGGGGCCCTCAAGGGTCTAAAGTGCAACCCAGGAAGAGTGGCTGGACCCTGGGGAACCCGCTGGTGTCACAGACCCTTCAGATGGAGGGCAAGGGGCCCTCAAGAGCCCAAACTGCAAGCCCAGGGAGAGGGGCTGGCCCCTGGGGCAGCCCGCTGGGGTCACAGACCCTGCAGCTGGAGGGCAAGGGGCCCTCAAGAGCCCAAACTGCAACCCAGGGAGAGTGGTAGGTTCCTGGGGCAGCTTGCTGGGCCAGGGAGCCATGAGGTGGAGGGCAAGGGGCCTTAAGGAGCCCAGACTGCAAGCCCAGGGAGAGTGGTAAATCCCTGGGGCAGCTCGCTGGGCAAGAGTGCCTTGATTTGGAAGGAAAGGGGCCCTCAAGAGCCCAAACTGCAACCCAGGGAGAGTGGCTGGTCCCTGGGGCAGCTCGCTGTGCCAGAGAGCTTTGAGGTGGAGGGCAAGGGGCACTCAAGAGCACGGACTGCAAGCCCCCAGAGAGTTTCTTGTCCCAAAGACAGCTTGCTTGGCTCAAAGGCCCTGTAGGTGGAAGGCAAGGGGCCCTCCGGATCCTAGACTGCAAGCCCAGGGAGAGTGGCTGGACCCTGGGGCAACCTGCTTGGGTCAGTGACCCTGCCGCTGTTCTAGTTTTTGGGAGAGCCTGCTGTGGTCACAGACTTTGCAGCTGGAGGGCAAGGGGCCCTCAAGTGCCCAAACTGCAACCCAGGGAGAGTGGCTGGCTCCTTGGAGCAGCTTGCTGGGGTCAGAGGCCCTGTAAGTTAATGGCAAAGGGGCCCCCCAGGAGCCCAAACTGCCACCCAGGGAGAGTGGCTGGTTCTTGGGGCAGCCTGCTGGGGTCACAGACCCTGCAGCAGAAGGGCAAGGGGCCCTCAAGAGCACAAACTGCAACCCAGGGAGAGGGGCTGGCCCCAGGGGCAGCTTGCTGGGCCAGAGAGCCTTGAGGTGGAGGGCAAGGGGCCCTCAAGAGCCCAAACTGCAACGCAGGGAGAGTGGCTGGCCCCTGGGGCAACCCGCTTGGGTCAGAGACCCTGCAGCTGGAGGGCAATGGGCCCTCAAGAGTCCAAAGTGCAACCCAGGGAGAGTGGCTGTACCCTCGGCAACCAGCTGGTATCACAGACCCTTCAGATGGAGGGTAAGGGACCCTCAAGAGCACACACTGCAAGCCCATAGAAAGTGGTGACCCCTGGGGCTGCCCGTTGGGGTCACAAACCCTGCAGCTGGAGGGCAAGGTGCCCTGAGGGTCCAAAGTGCAACCCAGGGAGAGTGGCTGGACCCTGGGCAACCCGCTGGTGTCACAGACCCTTCAGATGGAGGGCAAGGGGCCCTCAAGAGCCCAAAACTGCATGCCCAGGGAGAGTGGCGGCCCCTGGGGTAGCCCGCTAGGGTCACAGACCCTGTAGCTGGATGGCAAGGGGCCCTCAAGAGCCCAAATTGCAATCCATATAGAGTGGCTGGCCCCAGGGGCAGCTTGCTCGGCCAGAGAGCCTTGAGGTGGAGGGCAAGGGGCCCTAGGGAGCCCAAACTGTAACCCAGGGAAAGTGGCTGGACCCTGGGGCAGCCCGCTGGGGTCAGAGACCCTGCAGCTGAAGGGCAAGGGGCCCTCAAGAGCCCAAACTGCAATCCATATAAAGTGGCTGGCCCCAGGGGCAGCTTGCTGGGCCAGAGAGCCATGAGTTGGAGGGCAAGGGACCCTAAGGAGCCCAAACTGCAAGCCCAGAGAGGGTGGCGGCCCCTGGGGTAGCCCGCTGGGGTCACAGACCCTGTAGCTGGGGGGGCAAGGGGCCCTCAAGAGCCCAAACTGCGAGTCCAGTCAGAGTGGCTAGACCCTGGGCCAACCCGCTGGTGTCAGAGACCCTGCAGTTGAGGGGCAAGTGGCCCTCAAGAGCCCAAACTGCAATCCAAATAGAGTGGCTGGCCCCAGGGGCAGCTTGCTGGAACAGAGAGCCATGAGGTGGAGGAAAAGGGGCCCTAAGGAACCAAACGGCAAGCCCAGGGAGAGTGGCTGGCCCCTGGGGCAGCCCACTGGGGTCACGAACCCTGCAGCTGGAGGGCAAGGGTCCCTCAAGAGCCCAAACTGCATCCCAGGGAGAGTGGCTGGCCCCTTGGAGCAGCTTACTGGTGTCAGAGGCCCTGTAAGTTAATAGCAAGGGGCCCCAGGAACCCAAACTGCCACCCACGGAGAGTGGCTAGCCCCAGGAGGGCAACCCGCTGGGGTCAGAGACCCTGCAGCTGGAAGGCAATGGGCCCTCAAGTGTCCAAAGTGCAACCCAGGGAGAGTGGCTGTACCCTGCGCAACCAGCTGGTATCACAGACCCTTCAGATGGAGGGCAAGGGGCCCTCAAGAGCCCAAACTGCATGCCCAGGGAGAGTGGCGGCCCCTGGGGTAGCCCGCTGGGGTCACAGACCCTGTAGCTGGATGGCAAGGGGCCCTCAAAAGCCCAAACTGCAATCCATATAGAGTGGCTGGCCCCTGGGGCAGCTTGCTGGGCCAGAGAGCCTTGAGGTGGAGGGCAAGGGGCCCTAGGGAGCCCAAACTGCAACCCAGGGAAAAAGGCTTGCCCCTGGGGCAACTCACTGGGGTTACAGACCCTGCAGCATATAGAGTGGCTGGCCCCAGGGGGAGCTTGTTGGGTAGCTTATTGGGCCAGAAAGCTTTGAGGTTTAGAGCAAGGGGCCCTCAAGAGCCCAAACTGCAACCCAGGCAGAGTGGCTGGCCCCTGGGGCAGCTTGCTGGGCCAGAAAGCCATGAGGTGGAGGGCAAGGGACCCTAAGGAGCCCAAACTGCAAGCCCAAGGTGAGTGGCTGGACCCTGGGGCAGCCCGCTGGGGTCACAGACCCTGCAGCTAGAGGGCAAGGGGCCCACAAGAGCCCAAACTGCAACCCAGGCAGAGTGGCTGGCCCCTGGGGCAGCTTGCTGGGCCAGAGAGCCATGAGGTGGATGGCAAGGGACCCTAAGGAGCCCAAACTGCAAGCCCAAGGTGAGTGGCTGGCCCCTGGGGCAGCCCGCTGTGGTCATAGGCCTTGCAGCTGAGGGGCAAGGGCCCCTTAAGAGCCCAAATTGCAATCCATATAGAGTGGCTGGCCACAGGGGCAGCTTGCTGGGCCAGAGAGCCTTGAGGTGGAAGGCAAGGGGCCCTAAGGAGCCCCTACTGCAAACCCAGGGAGTGTGGCAGATCCCTGGGGCAGCTCGCTGGGCAGAGTGCCTTGATTTGGAGGGCAAGTGGCCCTCAAGAGCCAAAAATGCAACCCAGGGAGAGCGGCTGGCCCCAGGGGCAGCTTGCTGGGCCAGAGAGCCTTGAGGTGGAGAGCAAGGGGCCCTCAAGAGCCCAAACTGCAACCCAGGGAGAGTGGCTGGCCCCTGGGTCAGCTTGCAGGGCTCAGAGGCCCTCTTGGTGGAAGGCAAGGGGCTCGCAGGAGCCCAAACTGCAAGCCCAGGGAGAGTGGCTAGCCCGCTGTGGTCAAAGACACTGCAGCTGAGGGGCAAGGGGCCCTCAAGAGCCCAAACTGCAATCCATATAGAGTGGCTGGCCCCAGGGGCAACTTGCTGGAGTCGCAGACCCTGCAGCAGAAGGACAAGGGGCCCTCAAGAGCCCAAACTGCAACACAGTTAGAGTGGCTGGCCACAGGGCCAGCTTGCTGGGGTCACAGACCCTGTAGAAGGAAGGCAAAAGGCCCTCATGAGCCCAAACAGCAACCCAGGAAGTGTGGCAGGACCCTGGGTCAACCTGCTGAGGTCAGTTGCCCTGCATGTGGAAGGCAAGGGACCCTCAGCAGCCCAAACTGCAAACCAGAGAGAATGGCTGGCCCATGGGAGAGCCCGCTGGGGTCACAGACTCTGCAGCTTGAGGGCAAGGGGCCCTCAGGAGCCCAAACTGCAACCCAGGTAGAGTGGCTGGCTCCTTGGAGCAGCTTGCTGGGGTCCGAGGCCCTGTAAGTTAATGGCAAGGGGCACCGAGGAGTCCAAACTGCCACCCAGGGAGAGTGGCTGGTTCTTGCGGCAGCCTGCTGGGGTCACAGACCCTGCAGCAGAAGGGCAAGAGGCCCTCAAGAGCACAAACTGCAACCCAAGGAGAGGGGCTGGCCCCAGGGGCAGCTTGCTGGGGTCACAGACCCTGCAGCTGGACGGCAAGGGGCCCTCAATAGCCCAAACTGCATGCCCAAGGACAGTGACTGGCCCCAGATGCAGCTTGCTGGGGTCAGAGGCCCTGTAGGTGGAAGGCAAGGACCCTTTGGAGCCCAAACTGCAAGCCCAAGGAGAGTGCCTGGCCCCTTGGGCAGCCCGCTGGGCTCACAGACCCTGTAACTGGATGGCAAGGAGCCCTCAGGATCCCAAACGGCAAGCCCAGGGAGAGTGCCTGGCCCCTGGGGCAGCCCGCTTGGGTCACAGACCCTCTAGCTGGACGGCAAGGAGCCATCAAGAGCCCAAACTGCAACCCAGGGAGAGTGGCCTGCCCCTGGGGCAGTTTGCTTGGGTCAGAGGCCTTCTAGGTGAAAGGGAAGGGGTTCTAAGGAGCCCAAATTGCCACCCAGGAACAGTGTCTGGCCCCTGGGGCAGCCCGCTGGGGTCACAGACCCTATAGCTGGACGGCAAAGGGCCCTCAAGAGCCCAAAACTGCAACCCAGGGAGAGTGGCTGGCCCCAGGGGCAGCTTGCTGGGGTCAGAGGCCCTGTAGTTGGAGGGCAAGGAGCCATCAGGAGCCCAAACTGCAAGTCCAGGGAGAGTGCCAGGCCCCTGGGACAGCCTGCTGGGGTTTCAGACCCTGTATCTGGATGGCAAGGGGCCCTCAAGAGCATAAACTGTAACCCATGTAGAGTGGCTGTCCCCAGGGGCAGCTTGCTGGGGTCAGAGGCCCTCTAGGTGGAGGGCAAGGGGCTCTAAGGAGCCCAAACTCCCTCCCAGGGAGAGTGGCTGGCCCTTGGGGCAGCCCACTGCGGTCACAGACCCTGCAGTTGGTGGGCAAGGGGCCCTCAAGAGCCCAAACTGCAACCCAGGGAGAGTGGCTGGCCCCTGGGGCAGCCTGCTGGGGTCACAGACCCTGCAGCTGGAGGACAAGGGGCCCTCAAGAGCCCAAACTGCAACCCAGGGACAGTGGCTGGCCCCAAGAGCCGCTTGCTGGGGACAGAGGCCCTGTAGGCAGAAGGCAAGGAGCCCTCAAGAGCCCAAACTGCAACCCAGGGAGAGTGGCTGGCCCGTGACTGTCAACAGCCCGGACTGAAAGCCCAGGGAGAGACTCTGGCCCCAAGGACAGCTTGCTGGTGTCAGAGGCCCTCTAGGTGGAAGGCAAGGGGCTCTAAGGAGCCCAAACTGCCTCCCAGGGAGAGTGGCTGGCCCTTGGGGCAGCCTGCTGGGGTCACAGACCCTGCAGCTGGAGGGCAAGGGGCCCTCAAGAGCCCAAACTGCAACCCAGGGAGAGTGGCTGGCCCCTGGGGCAGCCTGCTGGGGTCACAGACCCTTTAGCTGGAGGGCAAGGAGCCCTCAGGAGCCCAAACTGCCTCCCAGGGAGACTGGCTGGCCCCTGGGGCAGCCCGCTGGGGTCAGAGACCCTTCAGCTGGAGGGCAAGGGGCCCTCAAGAGCCCAAACTGCAACCCAGGGAGAGTGGCTGGCCCGTGGGGCAGCTTGCTGAGGTCAGAGGCCCTGTAGGTAGAAGCCTAGGGGCCCTCAGGAGCACAAACTGCAAGCCCAGAGACAGTGCTGGCGCCTGGGGCAGCCTGCGGGGTCACAGACCCTGTAACTGGACGGCAAAGAGCTCTCTGGAGCTCAACTGCATGCCCAGGGAGAGTGGCTGGCCCCTGGGGCAGCCCGCTGGGTCACAGACCTGCAGCTGGAGAGCAAGGGGCCTTCAATAGCCCAAACTGCACCCCCAAGGGACAGTGGCTGGCCCCAGGAGTTAGCTTGCTGGGGTCAGAGGCCCTGTAGGTGGAAGGCAAGGAGCCCTCAGGAGCAAAACTGCAATCCTCAGGGAGAGTGCCTAGCCCCTTGCGCAGCCCTCTGGGGTCACAGAGCCCGGTAAGCTTGGACGGCAAGGGGCCCTCAAGAGCCCAAACCGCAACCCAGGGAGAGTGGCTGGCCCTGGGGCAGCCTGCTGGGGTCAAGACCCTGTAGCTGGACGGCAACGGGATCTCTGGAGCTCAAACTGCCTCCCAGGGAGAGTGGCTGGCCCCTGGAGCAGCCCGCTGGGGTCACAGACCCTGCAGCTGGAGTGTAAGGGGCCCTCAAGAGCCTAAACTGCAACCCAGGGAGAGTGGCGGGCCCTTGGAGCAGCTTGCTGGGGTCAGAGGCCCTGTAGGTGGAAGGCAAGGGGTCCTCAGGAGCTATAAACTGCCACCCAGAGAGAGTGGCTGGCCCCTGGAGCAGCCCGCTGAGTCACAGACCCTGCAGCTAGAGAGCAAGGGGCCTTTAAGACCCCAAATTGCAACCTAGGGAGAATGGCTGGTCCTTGGCGCAACCTGCTGGGGTCAAAACCCCTGCAGCTTAAGGGCAAAGAGCCCAAACTGCAACCCAGGGAGAGTGGCTGGCCCCTGGGACAGCTTGCTGGGCTCAGAGGCCCTGTAGGTTTAGGCAAGTGGACCTCAGGAGCCCAAACTGCAAGCCCATGGAGAGTGGCTGGCTCCGTGGGCAGCCCGCTGGGGTCACAGACCCTGTAGCTGGACGGCAAGGGGCCCTCAAGAGCCCAAACCGCAACCCAGGGAGAGTGGCTGGCTCCTGGGGCAGCCTGCTGGTGTCACAGACCCTGCAGCTGGAGGACAAGGGGCCCTCAAGAGCCCAAACTGCAACCCAGGGACAGTGGCTGGCCCCAAGAGCCGCTTGCTGGGGACAGAGGCCCTGTAGGCGGAAGGCAAGGAGCCCTCAAGTGCCCAAACTGCAACCCAGGGAGAGTGGCTGGCCCCTGGGGCAGCTTGTTGGGGTCAGAGGCCCTGTAGGTGGAAGCCTAGGGGCCCTCAGGAGCCCAAACTGCAAGCCCTGGGACAGTGCCTGGCCCCTGGGGCAGCCCGCTGGGGTCACAGACCCTGTAGCTGGACGGCAAGGAGCTCTCTGGAGCTCAAACTGGCTCCCAGGGAGAGTGGCTGGCCCCTAGGGCAGCCCGCTGGGGTCACAGACCCTGTAGCTGGACGGCAAAGTGCCCTCAAGAGCCCAAACTGAATCTTAGGGAGAGTGGCTTGCCCCTGGGGCAGCTTGCTTGTGTGAGAGACCCTCTAGGTGTAAGGCAAGGGGCTCTAAGGAGCCCAAACTGCCTCCCATGGAGAGTGGCAGGCCCTTGGGGCAGCCCGCTGGGGTCACAGACCCTGCAGCTGTAAGGCAATGGGCCCTCAATAGCCCAAACTGCAAGCCCAAGGACAGTTGCTTGCCCCAGGGGCAGCTTGCTGGGGTCAGAGGCCCTGAAGTTGAAGGCAAGGAGCCCTCAGGAGCCCAAACTGCAAGCCCAGGGAGAGTGCCAGGCACCTGGGGCGAACTGCTGGGGTCACAGATCCTGTAGCTGGACAGCAAGGGTCCCTGAAGAGCCCAAACTGCAACCCATGTAGAGTGGCTGTCCCCAGGGGCAGCTTGCTGGGCCAGAGAGCCTTGAGGTGGAGGGTAAAGGGCACTCAACAGCCCGGACTGAAAGCCCAGGGAGAGACTCTGGCCACAAGGACAGCTTGCTGGGGTCAGAGGCCCTCTAGGTGGAAGGCAAGGGGCTCTAAGGAGCCCAAACTGCCTCCCAGGGAGAGTGGCTGGCCCTTGGGGCAGCCCACTGGGGTCACAGACCCTGTAGCTGGAGGGCAAGGGGCCCTCAAGAGCCCAAACTGCAACCCAGGGAGAGTGGCTGGCCCCTGGGGCAGCCTGCAGGGGTCACAGACCCTGCAGCTGGAGGGCAAGGGGCCCTCAAGAGCCCAAACTGCAACCCAGGGAGAGTGGCTGGCCCCTGGGGCAGCTTGCTGGGGTCAGAGGCCCTCTAGGTGGAAGGCAAGGGGCTCTCAGGAGCCCAAACTGCAACCCAGGGAGTGTGGCTGGCCCCTGGGGCAGCCCGCTGGGGTCAGAGACCCTTCAGCTGGAGGGCAAGGGGCCCTCAAGAGCCCAAACTGCAACCCAGGGAGAGTGGCTGGCCCCTGGGGCAGCTTGCTGAGGTCAGAGGCCCTGTAGGTAGAAGCCTAGGGGCCCTCAGGAGCACAAACTGCAAGCCCAGAGACAGTGCCTGGCGCCTGGGGCAGCCCGCTGGGGTCACATACCCTGTAACTGGACGGCAAGGAGCTCTCTGGAGCTCAAACTGCCTCCAGGGAGAGTGGCTGGCCCCTGGGGCAGCCCGCTAGGGTCACAGACCCTGCAGCTGGAGAGCAAGGGGCCCTCAATAGCCCAAACTGCACCCCCAAGGACAGTGGCTGGCCCCAGGGTTAGCTTGCTGGGGTCAGAGGCCCTGTAGGTGGAAGGCAAGGAGCCCTGTGGAGCAAAAAACTGCAAGCTCAGGGAGAGTGCCTAGCCCCTTGGGCAGCCCGCTGGGGTCACAGACCCTGTAGCTGGACGGCAAGGGGCCCTCAAGAGCCCCAAACCGCAACCCAGGGAGAGTGGCTGGCCCCTGGGGCAGCCTGCTGGGGTCACAGACCCTGTAGCTGGACGGCAACGGGATCTCTGGAGCTCAAACTGCCTCCCAGGGAGAGTGGCTGGCCCCTGGAGCAGCCCGCTGGGGTCACAGACCCTGCAGCTGGAGTGTAAGGGGCCCTCAAGAGCCTAAACTGCAACCCAGGGAGAGTGGCGGGCCCTTGGAGCAGCTTGATGGGGTCAGAGGCCCTGTAGGTGGAAGGCAAGGGGTCCTCAGGAGCTATAAACTGCCACCCAGAGAGAGTGGCTGGCCCCTGGAGCAGCCCGCTGAGTCACAGACCCTGCAGCTCGAGGGCAAGGGGCCCTCAAGAGCCCAAACTTCAACCCAGGGAGAGTGTCTGGCCTGTGGGAGAGCCTGCTGGGGTCACAGACCCTGCAGCTAGAGAGCAAGGGGCCCTTAAGACCCCAAACTGCAACCTAGGGAGAATGGCTGGTCCTTGGCGCAACCTGCTGGGGTCAAAACCCCTGCAGCTTAAGGGCAAAGGGCCCTCAAGAGCCCAAACTGCAACCCAGGGAGAGTGGCTGGCCCCTGGGACAGCTTGCTGGGCTCAGAGGCCCTGTAGGTTTAGGCAAGTGGACCTCAGGAGCCCAAACTGCAAGCCCATGGAGAGTGGCTGGCCCCGTGGGCAGCCCGCTGGGGTCACAGACCCTGTAGCTGGACGGCAAGGGGCCCTCAAGAGCCCAAACCGCAACCCAGGGAGAGTGGCTGGCCCCTGGGGCAGCCTGCTGGGGTCACAGACCCTGTAGCTGGATGGCAACGGGATCTCTGGAGCTCAAACTGCCTCCCAGGGAGAGTGGCTGGCCCCTGGAGCAGCCCGCTGGGGTCACAGACCCTGCAGCTGGAGTGTAAGGGACCCTCAAGAGCCTAAACCGCAACCCAGGGAAAGTGGCTGGCCTCTGGGGCAGCTTGCTGGGGTCAGATGCCCTGTAGATGGAAGGCAAGGAGCCCTCAGGAGCCCAAACTGCCATTCAGGGAAAGTGGCTGGCCCCTGGGGCAGCTTGCTGGGGTCACAGACCCTGTAGCTGGATGGCAACGGGATCTCTGGAGCTCAAACTGCCTCCCAGGGAGAGTGGCTGGCCCCTGGAGCAGCCCGCTGGGGTCACAGACCCTGCAGCTGGAGTGTAAGGGACCCTCAAGAGCCTAAACTGCAACCCAGGGAAAGTGGCTGGCCTCTGGGGCAGCTTGCTGGGGTCAGATGCCCTGTAGATGGAAGGCAAGGAGCCCTCAGGAGCCCAAACTGCCATTCAGGGAAAGTGGCTGGCCCCTGGGGCAGCTTGCTGGGGTCAGAAGCCCTGTAGATGGAAGGCAAGGAGCCCTCAGGAGCAAAAACTGAAAGCCCAGGGAGAGTGCCTGGCCCCTGGGGCAGCCCGCTGGGGTCACAGACCCTGTAGCTGGACGTCAAGGGGCCCTCAAGAGCCCAAACTGCCACCCAGGGAGAGTGGCTTGCCCCTGGGGCAGCTTGCTGGGGTCAGAGGCCCTCTAGATGGAAGGCAAGGGGCCCTCGGGAGCCCAAACTGCAAGCCCAGGGAGAGTGCCTGGCCCCTGGGACAGCCCGCTGGGGTCACAGACCCTGTAGCTGGATGGCAAGGGGCCCTAAGAGCCCAAACTGCAACCCAGGCACAATGGTTGGCCACTGGGGCAGCTTGCTGGGGTCAGAGGCCCTCTAGGTGGAAGGCAAGGGGCCCTAAGGAGCCCAAACTGCTTCCCAGAGAGAGTGACTGGAACCTAGGGCAGCCCGCTGGGGTCACAGACCCTGCAGCTGGAAAGCAAGGGGCCCTCAAGAGCCCAAATTGCAACCCAGGGAGATTGGCGGGCCCTTGGAGCAGCTTGCTGGGGTCAGAGGCCCTGTAGGTGGAAGGCAAGGGGTCCTCAGGAGCTATAAACTGCCACCCAGAGAGAGTGGCTGGCCCCCTGGGAGCAGCCTGCTGAGCACAGACCCTGCAGCTCGAGGGCAAGGGGCCCTTCAGAGCCCAAACTGCAGCCAGGGAGAGTGCCTGGCCCCTTGGAGAGCCGGCGAGGGTCACAGACCCTGCAGTTGGACGGCAAGGGGCCCTCAAAAGCCCAACCTGCAACCCAGGGAGCGTGGCTAGACCCTTGGGCAAACCGCTGATGTCAGAGACGCTGCAGCTGAGGGCCAAGGGGCCCTCAAGAGCCCAAACTTCAACCCAGGGAGAGTGTCTGGCCCGTGGGAGAGCCTGCTGGGGTCACAGACCCTGCAGCTAGAGAGCAAGGGGCCCTTAAGACCCCAAACTGCAACCTAGGGAGAATGGCTGGTCCTTGGGGCAACCTGCTGGGGTCAAAAATCCTGCAGCTTAAGGGCAAAGGGCCCTCAAGAGCCCAAACTGCAACCCAGGGAGAGTGTCTGGCCCGTGGGAGAGCCTGCTGGGGTCACAGACCCTGCAGCTAGAGAGCAAGGGGCCCTTAAGACCCCAAACTGCAACCTAGGGAGAATGGCTGGTCCTTGGGGCAACCTGCTGGGGTCAAAAACCCTGCAGCTTAATGACAAAGGGCCCTCAAGAGCCCAAACTGCAACCCAGGGAGAGTGCCTGGTCCCTGGGGCAGCTTGCTGGGCCAGAGAACCATGAGGTGGAGGGTAAGGGGCCCTAAAGAGCACAAACTGCAAAACAGGGAGAGTGGCTGGTCCCTGGGGCAGCTTGCTGGGCCAGAGAACCATGAGGTGCAAGGCAAGGAGCCCTCAGGATCACAGACTGCAAGCCCAGGGAGAGTGCCTGGCCTTTGGGGCTGCCCGCTGGAGTCACAGACCCTGCAGCTGGAGGGCAAGGGGCCCTCAAGAGCCCAAACTGCAAAACAGGGTGAGTGGCTGGCCCCAGGAGCAGCTTTCTGTGCCAGAGATCCTTGAGGTGAAGGGCAAGGGACCCTAAGGAGCCCAAGGGAGAGTGGCTGGCCCTTGGGGCAGCTTGCTAGGGTCAGAGGCCCTGTAGGTGTAAGGCAAGGAGCCCTCAGGAGCCCAAACTGCAGGCCCTGCAGTCACAGACCCTGCAGCTGGACAGCAAGGGGCCCTCAAGAGCCCAAAGTGCAACCCAGGTAGATTGGCTGGCCCCAGGAGCAGCTTGCTTGGCCAGAGAGTCTTAAAGTCTTTGACAAGGGGCCCTCAAGAGCCCAAACTGCAACACAAGGAGAGTGGTAGATTCCTGGGACAGCTCGCTGGGCCAGAGTGCCTTAATTTGGAGGGCAAGGGGCCCTCAAGAGCCCAAACTGCAACCCAGGGAGAGTGGCTGTCCCCAGGGGCAGCTTTCTGGGCCAGAGAGCCTTGAGTTGGAGGGCAAGTTGCCCTCAAGAGCCCAAACTGCAACCCAGGGAGAGTGGCTGGCCCCTGAGGCAGCTTGCTGGGGTCAGAGGCAATCTAGGTGGAAGGCAAGGAGCCCTCAGGAGCCCAAACTGCAAGCTCAGGGAGAGTGCCTGGCCCCTGGAGGAGCCGGCAAGGGTCACAGACCCTGCAGCTGGACGGCAAGGGGCCCTCAAAAGCCCAAACTGCAACCCAGGGAGAGTGGCTGGCCCCTGGGGCAGTTTGCTGGGCCAGAGAACCATGAGGTGGAGGGCAAGGGGCCCTAAGGAGCACAAACTGCAAGCTCAGGGAGAGTGGCTGGCCCCTGGGCAGCCCGCTGGGGTCAGAGACCCTGCACCTGGAGGGCAAGGGGCCCTCAACAGCCCAAACTGCAACCCAGGGAGAATGGCTGGCCCCTGGGACAGATTGCTGGGCTCAGAGGCCATGTAGGTTTAGGCAAGTGGACCTCAGGAGCCCAAACTGCAAGCCCATGGAGAGTGGCTGGCCCCGGGGCAGCCCGCTGGGGTCACAGACCCTGCAGCCGGAAGGCAAGGGGCCCTCAAGAGCCCAAACTGCAACCCAGGGAGAGTGGCTGGCCCCTGGGATAGCTTGCTGGGCTCAGAGGCCGTGTTGGTGGAAGGCAATTGGCCCTCAGGAGCCCAAACTGCAACACAGGGAGAGTGGCTGGCCCCTGGGGCAGCCCGCTGGGGACCTAGACCCTGCAGCTGGAGGGCAATGGGCCTGCAAGAGTCTAAACTGCAACCCAGGGAGAGTGGCTGTCCCCAGGGGCAGCTTGCTGGGGTCAGAGGCCCTCTAGGTGGAAGGCAAGGGGCTCTAAGGAGCCCAAACTGCCTCCCAGGGAGAGTGGCTGGCCCCTGGGGCAGCCCGCTGGGGACCCAGACCCTGCAGCTGGAGGGCAAGGGGCCCTCAAGAGTCTGAAACTGCAACCCAGGGAGAGTGGCTGGTCCCTGGGGCAACCTGCTGTGGTCAGAGACCCGGCAGCTGAAGGGCAAAAGGCCCTCAAGAGCCCAAACTGTAACCCAGGGAGAGTGGCTGGACCCTGGGGCAACCCGCTGATGTCAGAGACCCTGCTTTCGCGGGGTAAGGGGGCTTCAAGAGCCCAAAATGCAACCCAGGGAGAGTGGCTGGCCCTTGGGAGACCCCGCTGGGGTCACAGACCCTGTAGTTGGAAGCAAGGGGCCCTCAGTAGCCGAAACTGCCACCCAGGTAGAGTGGCTGGCCCATGGGCAGCCTGCTTGGGTCACAGACCCTGCAGCTGGATGGCAAGAGGCCCTCAAGGGCCCTAATTGCACCCCAGGGAGAGTGGCTGGCCACTGGGGCAACCCGCTGGGGTCAGAGACCCTGCTGCTTAGGGGCAAGGGGCCCTCAAGAGCCCAAACTGCAACCCAGGGAGAGTGGCTGGTCCCTGGGGCAACCTGCTGTGGCCAGAGACCCGGCAGCTGAAGGGCAAAAGGCCCTCAGCAGCCCAAACTGCAAGCCCAGGGAGAGTGGCTGGATCCTTGGGCAACCCGTTGATGTCAGAGACGCTGCAGCTGAGGGCCAAGGGGCCCTCAAAAGCCCAAACTGCAACCCCGGGTGAGTGGCTGGCCCGTGGGAGAGCCCGCTGGGGTCACAGACCCTGCAGCTGGAGAGCAAAGGGGCCCTCAAGAGCCCAAACTGCAACCCAGGGAGAGTAGCTGGCCCCTGGGGCAGCCCTCTGGGGTCAAAGACCCTGCAGCTGGAGTACAAGGAGCCCTCAAGAGCCTAAACTGCAACCCAGGGAGAGTGGCTGACACCTGGGGCAACCCGCTGGGATTAGAGACCCTGCAGCTGAAAGGCAAGGGGTCCACAAGAGCCCAAACTACAACCCGGGGAGAGTGGCTGGCCCCCGGGGCAGCCCGCTGGGGACCTAATCTCTGCAACTGGAGGGCAATGGGCCCTCAAGGGTCCAAACTGCAACACAGGGAGAGTGGCTGGCCCCTGGTGCAACTTGCTGGGGTCAGAGACCCGGCAGCTGAATGGCAAAGGGCCCTCAAGAGCCCAAACTGCAACCTAGGGAGAGTGGCTGACCCCTGGGGCAACCCAATAGGGTCAAAGACCCTGTAGGTTTAAGGCAAGTGGCCCTCAGGAGCACAAACTGCAAGCCCAGGGAGAGTGGCTGGCCCCTGGGACAGCTCGTTGGGTTTAGAGACCCTGGAGCTGGACGCAAGGGGCCCTCAGGAGCCCAAACTACAAGCCCAGGGAGAGTGGCTGGCCCCTGGGTCAACCCAATGGGTTAAGAGACCCTGCAGCTGGAAAAAAAAAGTCTTAGAGTCTTAAATTTCTACATATACGTGTTTTAATCACCAGATGCTTTACCACCATGTGATGTATGGCAGTATAATTTAGATATGTTTGGTAAGGGTGAAGGCGACGCGGTGGCGCAGTAGGTAGTGCTGTCACCTTACAGCAAGAAGGTCGCTGGTTCGAGCCTCGGCTGGGTCAGTTGGTGTTTCTGTGTGGAGTTTATATGTTCTGCCCCTGTTATGCGTGGGTTTCCTCCGGGTGCTCCGGTTTTCCCCATAGTACAAAGACATGCGGTACAGATGAATTGGGTAAGCTAAATTGTCCATAGTGTATGAGTGTGAAAGAGTGTGTATGGATGTTTCCCAGAGATGGGTTGCAGCTGGAAGGACATCTGCTGCGTAAAACATGTGCTGGATAAGTTGGTGGTTCATTCCGCTGTGGCGACCCCGGATTAATAAAGAGACTAAGCCGAAAAGAAAATGAATGAATGAATAAATGGTAAGGGTGATTTAAAGGAAATGCATTAAAGAGCCGATATATCTAGTATATTTATCAGTGGTATATAACATAATCATACAAATACACAATTTTATAATCCCAATCACAAAATTGTCTATATTATTGGTTCAATTGAAAAACATTAATGCAGACTAAAGGTTTAGCCAGGTTAACTGAAGAGTGAAAATTTAAACAAGGACAGATTTAAAATCTCCAGGTTATTTATGTATTTAGTATGCTAGTGCATTGATTAACAAAGAGCTGTAAATACTATCATATATATAGTATACAACATCTTACTTTATTGTGGTTAAAATGCTGTAGCATTAACTTATACTTACAATAGTATTTTTCATGTCGGTGCCTAACTATTGAAAATACATCTGGTAGCAGACATGGCCTGCTGATTCAAATGTACCTCTTTGTGACACTTTAAAATTCTAAAACGAATCTTCTAGTTTTAGTTGGTTAACTTGTTTTTTTGTCACTTGCAATTTCTTTGTTTTGGGGATTTGTTTTCATCTCTTAATTCCAATGTCTTTGAAAGAATAAACTTGCATATTATACTAGTATAATGTCCTAAATTGGTCTTAAATGACAATAATATTGTTTATTGCAAATCATTTTGGGTCAGTATATCACACAACAAATTTAGATATTGTGACAGGCCTAGAGTATTTTTTTCTTTTACTTAAGTAACTGTTAATGCTATTACTTTTACTTGAGTAATTATATGTAATTTTACTTTCATGTATTCATTTATTTTACTTCGGCTTAGTCTCTGATTTATCAGATTTAGCCACAGCGGAATGAACCGCCAACTTCCAGCCACAGCATAGTACTGGGAGTAATTTTACTTGTACTTGAGAAAAGTTTTTGGCTAGTCTATTGTCTGTTTACAGTTAATTTAAAGATTAAACACATAAAAACATTATCATTCATATTTGAGATGTAGTGATTAGAGACAATCTTCTCATATAAAGGTTTATTCAAGCATCCACATGATCACTCTCTCTTTCTCTCCTCCCCCTGTGAACATGCTCAGCTTACATCATAATTGGAATCAGGAGAACTTGGTTATTGTAGTACACTGAAAGGTTTGTGTCAGGGATTTTTCTATATGGGCAAAAATAATATGGTGGATGGTTTATCTCTTAGTCTTGTTTAGTCTCTCATTTTATGAGAAATATATTTAATATAAGTCATATATAAAACATATATATTTATAGTGATTTAATCATATAATCGTTGAAGCCAGAAATAAGGTAAGTGTTTATGCAAACTAAATTTATTTTACTGTGGTTAGAATACTACTGTGGCAAAGTTGGTAACACTTTATAGTAACTACACACTTTGAATCATTTATTAAGCATTATCAAATAGTGAATTCATTATTTTTTAAGCATTAACTCTTCATTAATAAATGTTGGTAAGCAGTTTATTAATACAGCTACAAATACTGTATTCTTGACTTAAAAGCACATGTAAAATGTGCTTAATGATTGTATTTGAATAATTAATTTTTTTTATTTAAGTATTGCATTATTTACAAAGAATGCTTGGTGTTTTATTAAGATTGTACAAAATGTGTAAGTAGATGATTAACTAATGATAAAAAATTTACATTTATATATCTCATTATTCAGTCATATAGTCATAGTTTCTTTGTATGTTAATAAATCATTTATTAACTTAACTTAATGCAGTTTTGTGACCTAATCCAAAGTGCTTTAATCCCTTATAAATGACGATTAAAGGCTGTTATATTCTAAAATATTATTCATTTATTTATTCATTTTAAGATACACAAATGAAACTGTATCAATTGAAAAATAAATCTTTGCAATCTTATCGAAATATGAACTACTGTACAGTTTAAACATCGCTAAATCATAATATATTGTTAAATTATTATATTGTTTTATTCTATTTATCCTGTTTTTACGTTACAGTAATTTTATTTTTTAAATAAGATTGCAAAGATGTATTGTTCATTTGATACTGAGCCTTTAATTGTCATTTTTAAGGGATATATCAAAATAACTATTAATATATACCTGACTAATAAGATAAATAAATGTAAGTTTGAATATTTATTAATCATTTACTTAAGCGTTCTGAATGATCTTAAAAAAAACACCAACTATTCTTAAACAACTGCTTTGTAAATAATGCAATACTTAATTTATATTTGGAAAGTGAATCATTAACAAAGTATGAAAATACGATCATTAAGGACATTATACATGTGTTTGTAGCGTCAAAAATACAGCAGTTTCAGCTGTATTAAGAAGCTGCCTACTAATGTCTATTAATGTAGAGTTATTAATTCAATTAATAAATAATGAATTAATTATTTGCTAATGCTTAATAAATGATTCATAGTGTAAAAACGTGTTACAATTAAATTCAGTTCTATTTAATCTTTATTTCTATTGTATGATGTTACTGTAACATCAAAAGACATACAGCAGGCTTGAAGAAGTATGAGTGAAGGAGATTTTTGCTGAGATTCAATTATTCTAAAAGTGTATAGGAACAAATAATTTGGTTGTTTTAGAACACACTGATCTAACTGTTTTTTTGTTTTTGTTTTTTTTTTCTCTATTAGGAAATTTATGTGTCCCCTCCAGGCAATCTAACTCTTCTCATATTAAACATCAAGTGTAGAACGTTAAGTGCAAGAAGAGGAGAAGACATTGTTTTTAGGATGATTTTAGGTGGGAATTTGTGACAAGATGCATATTAGACACATATTAACTATCTCTTACTAATTTTTGCTTCACTTTTATATATTTTTTTAGGATTTGTCATGCTGTTTTTTCTCATGGATGTAACAGCAGAATTTGGGACCACCCCAAATATTAAACAGATTGCCATTGGACGGTGCTATCGTTATGTAACCCTGGTTAATCCCAACCCCAAGTAAGATTTTAAATATTTTGCACACAAATACCCCTTATATTTTACCTACTTAAGGATTAGATAATAGATTTTTTTTATTTTATGTATTTGGTCTTTAGTTCAAATTGATAAATATTTGTGGTATTAGCCCGAAAAAACTTCAGATCTGCACTTACATTACTGTCACTTTCATTACCTAATATTGCATTGATTCCTTGAATTCCTTAATTAATAATAATTGTTTTTGTTTTTGTTGTTGCTGCAATACTCATCCTATCAGATATAATTGTGAGGCTGTATGGCAGGAGTTTGAAAATGCTGTGTTTAGAAGATCACCCTGCAATGTTCAAGTTAAAGATTACAAAAAAATGTTCCAGACCATCACTCAGATTTTACCATGTGACAAGGTGATTCCATGCATGTATTTTTCACAAAGTCAACAAAAGTAAAGTTTGTTTTCTTTTTTTTCCATATTCATTACCTTTTGATATATGCAAACCTACTGCCACATGCTGTAGGAGATCACATACCAAAGTTAGACCATTCAATTATGAGAAATATGCATATAATTGATGAGGTAATGTGATTTCTTTGTATTTAGACCTTCAATTTAAAGCAGTTTACAGTAAAATTATTATAAAACAAAATATATAATTAACTATTAATTTACTGTAGATAATGCATTATACAGGCAATCAGATCTCTCTCTCTCTCTCTCTCTCTCTCTCTCCCGGTATACGTATATGTATATAGTCTCTATGTAAAAATAATTACTACTCAGCAGTGTGCCTGCAGCTGTTGACCACTGGGTGGTGTTTTAATCAAAGACTTCTTGAGCAAAAACATCAAAACACACTTTTCAGTGCTATCAGCTTCTGCTTTTCAAAGCACTAGATATGATGGGTGCAATGCACAAATAAGAAAAACATTCAAAGCATTTATCCTTGCTTTTGCCATTCCTGTGTTTTGATCTTTGCATTGTTTTTTCTTTTTTATCATTATTCTTGCCGCCTGCACAAATGTGTTAAGTGTCACCCAGCCTACATCTCTACAGGTGTCAGTTAGAGAGACAGCACCTCAGTAAAATGTGTGTTCTCAACCCCTGAGGGACATGGCTCGCCTTGAGTAAGGAATGCAAGGGTGATGGCATCCACTATCCAGTGGGCCAACATCGGTATAGATACAGCACTTCCCTGCTGCCAACCTCCATAACAGACAAAGAGCTGCTCAGAGGTCTTTTGTTCTGAATGTGGTCCATGTACACATGCAGTGCGCAAACAGGACACAGTGGCAAGTGGGCTGGGTCTGCCTCCTCCAGGGGCAGGGCTTGCAGGTTCACTACCTGGTCCCTGAAAGGAGTGGTAGAAATCTTGGCCACATAGCTGGACTGGGGTCTCAGGATAGTGTGAGAATTATCCGGTCAAATTCCTGGCATGAATTGTTGACCAAAATTGCCTGGAGGGACTATGGATAGATCTCAAGAGGGCAGGAGAGGAGCGCGGGGTGGATTAAGCCTTCTATCACCTCTAGGAACCAGATGATGAGGACATGCTTCTCACACCAATGGTGGGGCAGCTCGGAGTGGGAGTACCCGCCTCAGAATCAGCATCTCCCAAGGAAGGGTATGTAAGCATTGCCACGCTTATCTGCTCCCAGCGTTACGTAAGGGGGCTGAAGGTGAGAGTGGAAGGAGTCTGTCCTCTAATTGTAACCTCTCTCCCTGGGGAGAGATATCCCTCCTGTGGCTCAGCCAGGTCCCCTTGTGGTTGGTGGCGAGGATGCAGAGCGGCCTGGCCCGTGGCAGTGTGGGATCTGACCCAGGGGGGTGGAAATCCTATACACCACGGGCAGGAGTCATGACCCATTCTATCGGGCAGGGTGCAACATGGACAAGATTGACCATAATTGCCACCAGCCCAAAAGAACAGACACATACCCCTGGCCACTCCACCCTCTGAAAATGCCCTCTCTGCCTGAAGCTCTTCCTGCTCCTTCAAAAAGAAGGGGACAATGAGTTGGGGAAGTCCCCACCATGTGTATTTGATTTGGGCTCCTCCCACCTATCATAAATGAGCACAGCCATTTTAACTGAACTGAGCCCACGAAGGGTATGCGGCCCCATGCTTTCTTCGAATAATGGCAACTCACCTTCCGATGCCACGATGGACATTTGCTGGAGTCATTGAACACTGAAAACCCTAATAAGTGGACTGAACTAAATTAATTGAGTAAACTCAAGTACTAAGTTTGGTGAACTTAACAATTTAAGTATAGTCTACAAAACCGGCAAGTTAAACAAACTTAAATATGCAAGTTTTGAGAAACTCTATTATCAATTAAATTGAAGTAACGAGTTTAGTCAATTAATTTAGTTCAGTCAACTTATTAGGGTTTTTGGTGTGTGTATATATATATATATATATATATATATATATATATATATATATATATATATATATATATATATATATATTTATATATACGTTTTAAGCTCAGCCTAAGGACTTCCTTATTGTCCAGATAACTGAATGTTTGGAAAATGTATTGGTATGCTGTCTGAATGAGATTTGACATTTTGGATGCCTTGCTTCTTGCCATGCATTTATACTTTTGCATGCTGTTTGTGTTGCTTTGCAATAACACTTTAACAGAACAGTTTTTATGTTCCTCTGTGTTGAGTTGCTTTGCTGGTGTTTTGTTTTTTCTGAGTGCTACTCTAATGTACAAGTGGCTCAAATGCGCTCATTTTGAGGTGGGAAATGGCAGATATGCAACAACTTTAATCATAAGGTAAACACAAAATAAAACTTTCCACCTGGGGTCTGTTCTTCGTACGTCGCTTAAATGATCTGGCAGATCCTGGATCTTTTAATCTTGATAACTGATCTCTGGCTAATTTGGTTCTTCAAACAAGTTCACGAATCAGATTAAAATGTCTGAATGAACTGATCTGATCACACACTGTGTGTGTTGTGAAGGACAGATCTATCGATCCTCGAAATCATGATCAGCAACGCAACGATAGGCTGACGGCACAGCAGCGTAATGACATCATCTGATTATAACTCAATTACCCATGTGAGCAAAATTACATAAAATTAACAGTAAACGGTTTAAGTATGGCACGCAATAATTTTCCACATTTGTTGTGATCTGCAGGCTTTACACTTTCATGTTTCAAGAGTATTCATTTTGTATTTAAATGCATATCAATGTATTTAGTTCCACATTTAGAGAAGATTTTCTTTATTACAGTAGCCTAGGCCTTCTCAACTTTTTTTTTTTAAATCGCTGTAAGGAATAACTGCATAAATTACTTTTGCATCAAAAAAGCATTTTGATATAGCTAAAGGTGTCTGCAACTTTTTTGAAGCATCAAATCACTGGTATATTAGCGGTCAAAACAGGTGCATGACTGCATAAATTATTATCCTTTATTTATTTTTCATTTTTTTTTTAAAGTCAAATATTGTGCATGTACGCGTTTGTATCTAAAAAGTTCATATCAATAAATTTTCTCTTTAAACCACCAGGTGGCAGTCTTTGTACTTTATTTCGGAGTGCAGATTGCATAAGTTTTGTTAATATATATATATATATATATATATATATTTAACTTTATATATATATAAATATATTTACTATTTTCCCATTTTCCCAAGTGTATATAACTACTGTAAGAAAATATCAGCATTTGGTACATACTTTCAGCATTATCTTTGCTTGAACTGACCCGATCTAATCCTGTTTATATGAAATGAACCTGCTCCCTAGCAGGTTTGAGCTAGCAGGATTGTTGCGATGAAAACAAGTCTCAGATGATTTTTGAAGAACTAAACGATCCTGGAATATGCCAAATCGTCAATATCCAAATCCAGCTAACTGAGTAATCCACGTACGAAAAACGGACCCCTGGAGCTGCTTCACGGGACTCAACACTTGTAAACACTCGCTCCAATGGGTTTACGTGGCTCTCGGTCTCACCCACACTCGTCAGCGCCAGCAAGCCAACCAATCACAGAGCTTGCGCTACGTGTATTTACATTTTTTTGAGAGGTGCGCATCAGCAACAGCCACGGTGAGACCTATGCGACCACACAAAGGCTGTGCCAGAGCATACGTGTGCGCTTGAGGCAGAAGTATAAATCTGCCTTCAGAAGGAGCTTTGCTGTGCCTTGTAGTGTCCAACCCATTCTTGTTTTGATGGCAGCTTGCTCACCAGGGGGTCCTAGATGCACTGACTCATACTGGAGTGATTAGATGAGGCTGATTGGCACCGATCAGGAGGAGTGGGTGAATAGTTTCAAAGGACTGGAAAGGATGTCATCCAGGTGTTTGTACTTATTCACAAAACTTCTATAGTATGGGATTGTTGATCTAATCTAAGGTGGTCAGCTGTAATGAATCATTTGAGCCCTGCAGTCATGACACTTTCTGATGGATAGTTTTGATGGATAGCTCCTCCTCTTCACCTTTCAGATTTAGTTTCTTGGCTGCATAAAACAACAGGGTGGTGTGCTCAGACTCACTGTCAATAACAGTTAGTGCAAGTGTACCAATGTACCAGTGTCAGTGTGCAAGGTATTGTAACATCCAAATATTGAAAGTATTGTAACATCCGGGGGTCGTAGGTTGAACTTAAGTACTGCCCAGAGGAGATATGTTTTACTGCTAATAACTTTTTTGAGTCTCGGCTCCAAAAAGTGTGTAAATAAGATCACTCTGTGACACCTTATCTACTCAGATGTTGGACAGGTCCCCTTGCTCGATCCTGTTCTGGTCTTCAAAAACATTACAGAGGGAAACCCTCTTTTTCCTTGTCTACACGCACCCAAACATTCTCAAATATTGAAATGGACTAGAAATCTCAACATTTAGTTCAAAGTGCATGTAATGTGCTTGTAACATCTATTCTCTCTCATTTATTCTTACGCTTTAATATGCCCTTTTCAAGGCATTAGATAGACTAAAAATTTATGAATCATGTTGATTTATTCTTAAAACTATCATGTTTACTATCGTTGCTTTCCTCATTTAATTTTACAGCTCATGAGCTAGGACATATGATGCAATCTTTTATGCTTGGTGTAGTTTTGAACCATGAGTTAAAGTTTGTCTGTCTGTCCTGGGATGCTACGGACCAGCAAGGAGGAAAAAATAAAGTTTCCCATGCGACTTTTCCTCTCATGCCATTGGTCAGTCAGAAGAGAGCGTGAGTGACCTGACCAATAGATAAATTCATACTACACACCCAAATCCTTGCAGAAGGTCTCTGTACTCATGACTCACCTGAGTCCACTTTGTTTCTTTCTCCAGCAATTATATACTTAGTTTAAAAGTTTCGTGCCTTGTTGGATCCTCTGATCTTCTGCGCATCAAAGTACCCTCATGGGAAGAGTAGAGAAATTCATTGCAAGTAGGTTTATTAGTTATGCTGGTCTAAGCTGTCCTCCTTTTATCAAAAAATATTTTTATGTTCTTGGTGGTCCTTCTCATTTGGGTAACTAAGTTAATTCTGAATATTCATATCTAAATAATAACTTATTGTTATTAATCATGAATATTCATGAAATTAAGCTAATGTTGTTACAGTGAGGCTCTTATATCTCAACAAAACTCTGATTACATTCAGCAGGACCCTGTTTTGCCAGGGGTTGGCCTTAGCTTTTTGCAATTATCAATCCTTGGACACGATTTAAGCAACTACATCTGAGGCTGTATCTCTGCAATAGTTAAAGATAATGGGCCCGTTTCAGAAAGGAGGTTAAGTGAAAACTCAAGAGTATTTAAACCCTGAAATGAGAGAAACTCTGGGTTTTCCATTTCAAAATGGCAGGTTATTTAACTCGAGAAAGCAGGGTAAGTTAAGTCTGTTTCTGAAAGAGAGGTAACTTTAACTCAGAGTCAGTTACTGTGGTAACATACTCTGTGAACCTAACCTGGTCAGGAGCAGGTTTTATTCTCTAAAGTCAGAGTTTCTGTCGGTCTCCTTCGTTTTTTTAAAGACAAAGCGGTATTTCTCGCCTTAGCCTTACGTTTCCACCCACCTATTTTAATGCTAATTTTGGAGATGCACATAAAACGATTAATGGAAATGTCATGATGCACATAACTTTTTAAAAATATGCATAAAAAACATATGCGCATAAGTGAGTAGGATAAACTTTTATTCGACTGAAAAGATGTGCATAAACTACGATGGAAACACTTTTACTGAACAAATTCCAGTATGTGCATTAAAAAAATGTTTGTTATAAGAGATCATATGATGATGAAAATATGAGTGAATGTACAAACCTGCAGGCTAAGCACACTGTAACATCTTAAATGCTGTTTTGGTCATTCTAAAATGCCTTAACCATTTCAGTTTTAATGTATATTATTAATGACCTCCAGAGCATCTGGAGCGTGTTAAGATCTGTTCTCTGCATCTGTTCTCCACGTCTCATGGCTTCAAATGCCCCCAAGTATTCATTGTGTGTCAGCATTGTCTTCTTAGGCGTAAGTACATTTATTAAATAAAGATAAGATTGACGCAGCTTCTTCTACTGCAGTAAATTCTGTTTTTACTGTTGATATTTGGCACCCGTTTAATCAGGAAGTGACGATTTTGTTCTCTTTGACTCGTTGGATGGAAACGTTGCTTTCTTCACACATCTTTTATGCGTTATTCCAGTTTTGCACATAAATTTTATTAATATTTTTGGATGGAAGCATAGCTATTGCTTACATTTCAGTCACACAAAGAACAAAGTTACGTCCGAGAATGGCTTGTCTTTTTTTTTTAATAATTCGCTTAAATTCACTGACCTTCGATAGGGCCCTGTACTGTAACTAGATTAACGGGATTATTATTCTTTCTAAAGACTATTGTTCTGCTTACATTCTAAATGTCATATCAACATTTATCACTTGATCACTAAAAAAGGCAGACACACACAAGTGCACTTTTAAATCTATTAAAATGTGTATAAAAATCACACATAACATTACTTATTTTATTCTACTTAAATATTTAAATACTTTAAATGTAAAATTACGCATTAACTTGAGCAGCTGTTTTCCCATGCTAACTGCTCCTGTTTCCCTGATGCAGAGGTGTTGCTTTTAAAATATATGGTCATCTGGAGAAAGAAATGGTGATCTCTTGTTTTTAAGATGTTGCCATAGTCACTTGTAATATCTGCGCTCCATTGACAATGCCTTTTTATAGTTGGCATGTGCACGCTTAACTCTGAGTTGGTCTACTCAAAGTTGATTGACCTAGCTCAGATCCGCTATTCTGAAACCGAAAACTTTAAAACTTTTAGTTTTTAATCTCTCAGTAAATCAACACAGAGGTTAAGTTTAAACTCTGAGTTGGTTGAACCTCCTTACTGAAACAGGGCCAATGACACCAAATTTTAGGTCTGTCATTGTGGCCTCACACCGACCACAACAAAACAATTTGGTCAGAGCGCCACCCATGGGACAAGAACGATAAGACATTCATTAGCCATTATTAATGAAACTTGCAAATTTGGTAATCATTTTTGACTGCATATGCTTATTTTGATGAAATTGGTCTCAAATTACTCCTTGGGTCATACCGACAACACAGATACCAATTATGCTATAATCTGCCAAACTTTCTGTCTGCCATTTTGTTTTTGTTCAAACCATTCTTTTTTAAACTCCTTCACTAATTTTAACTCTGATCATCTTTAGACCACGTAGACCAAAAGTCATGTTTCTTGTTGATAGACAAAACTATTGTCTTATAGCATATGCTCAAACTTGATGTAATGCTCCCAGATGACATTACAGGCTGAATCACTGCAATGGTTCGAAATATTTAAACCAAACTAAATGTGTATGATCTAGACCCTATCAATAGAAATCATACAAATTTTATCAAATGACTTTTGAACAGTTTTGTCTGTTTTATAGTCATGAAACAGGTCTTTCAGACTCCTTGGATCATACAGAGAACACTGATATAATTTATTCCCTAATTGACATGACTTCCTGTCCACCATCTTGAATTAGTTTGAAAATCTGTTGTTTTGAACTCTCCATAGATCGTTAGCCCAATATCCACCAAATTTGGCTCAGACTATGCTGCCTAAAAGTGATAGAATTTTCCAATTGCTATGTAACTTATTGCTTGTATTTGATGTGGCCACTCGGCTGCTTACCCCCAATAATTGCTGCTTGCAACTACATTTAAAAATATTTATATTCAGTGATTTTCCCTTTTTTTATACAGCAGTATTGATATTCTTATATTTAATTTAGGTTTCATATCAAAGACAACATTTTGATATTGTGACACTATTTGCAACAAATTAAATAATTACAAATTGTTTTTGACTGTGGTGAATAAAATAAAATGTTTGCTTGTTTGCTATATTTGATTATTTTTATTCATTTTAAAGCTGCTCTTCTGGAGTAAGACAAGAGGCTTCTTGCACATGTATGCAGCAATCACAGAGCCCTTCTGGACATTAGAAGACACACTGGTGGGATTTGTGTTCAATGATCTGATCTGGTGTCGACAACGGGCAAAAGATAGAGGTACAACACAATGATTTCTGTTTTAGAAAAATGTAAAGCAGTTGCATTAAAAGACAGAAAATAGATGGTGCTGAACACAATTTATGCTGCTTTTTTATTCCTAGCAGTAAATCAGGCAACTAAATCTTTTTTTTTTTTCGTAAAAGGTTTTGACTATCAGTCATGTCCAAAATGGTCAGCCTGTTTGAACCATCCTGTATACTCGCTATGGAAGCAAGCTTCTCAAAATGTAAGCCTTGTCTATTTAATGCACAAACACAGACACACAATAATAAACATGTATCATTTATATATGGGACATAATTTAACTTGTTAAAGAGCCCCTATTATGCATTATAAAAGGTCATGTTTTGGTTTTAACAACAGACTGATATGCATGCAAGGTCAAAAAACACTTACATTGTCATATAATTTGCATTTATTTGTGCCTAATTATCCCAACGACTCCCATATGATTTGTTCAGTGATTTTTTTCCCCAAACCCCTCCTTTGTGTGATGCGAATCTTTGGTGGTCTGATGACCCAGTCTATTGTGATTGGCCGACTGCATTCAGCATGAGACGAAGCCCACCATGTTTTAGACGCACTATGAATGGCTACGAATAGCCCCACGAAGAGTTAACCAGAGAGAAACAGTACTAGCCATGCATAGTGATTACAGGTTACAAAACACAATTAAATACACATATTGCAAGCACAGTTTAAATACACTTGGACAATCCTAAATTTATCCTATGAACTACTAAAGACTAACTTTTAGCATATTAAATACAAAATCAGTATGCGGAAAGGCAGCACTTCAAGAACATGATGTAAGTGTACTTATGTAACATGTATTTTAATACACTTTTTGGGTAGTAGTAATTAGTGTATCATTACTGTCAAATGCATTCAAATGATACTATTTAGCATTACACATATTTTTGAAGTAGCAGATTTTATTGCTATATAAAAATCTATTTAAATGTATTTCTTAAAAGTTCAATTTAATTTAAGCTTACAATAAATATGTAAAAGTGTACTAACTTTGAACTTTGAATTTTCAAACGCATTCAGATTATACTTTTGAGAAATACATTTATAACATATTTTTCAAGTAGTACACCTTATTGCTATATACTAAAAAAATATTTAAATATCAGTGGTATTTCGTATGCTTTCACAGTTGTACTTAAGTACTACTTAAGTAAAGGTATACTTTTAGTTAGTATATTTATAGTGTATGTTTTTTTAAGCTTATTTCGTTCAAAAAAAAAGATTGTACTTGCAATGTACCTAATTGTATTTCAGTATATTTTTAGTGTACTCAAGTACACTTTTTCCACCTTGGTTAATCTGTTGTGGGGATTCTACAGTTGCCATGGTGATACAACAACTACATTAATATAAACAAATGACTCAATAATGTAGTAATTATAGGATATTGTTGTGAATGGTAGATGGGCAGACGGGTAGTTCCAAATGCAGCTCTATTTTAGAATGGTCAGGCAGGCAGGGGTTGAAAACCAGCATATACATTGCAGAAGATAATTCAAGAGCGTAAACGAGAAACAGGCAAAAGGTTCAGGGCATGTGGCAAAGAATCACAGGAAACAAAAAACAAGGAAATTATTTACCTAATGAGCGCAAAAGCTTAAAGGACAGAATTCAGAGGGATCTGGTGCCCATCGTTTGGGTAATTTAGGAGGATCTGGCGCCTGCCATTCTGGGAATTCAGGAGGATCTGGTGCCTGCCATTCGGGGAATTCGAGGGGGTCTGGTGCCTGCCATTCGGGGACTTGGGGAGGGAATCTGGCAGCTCTGGAGGACTTGGCAACACTGGAGGATCTGGTGGTGGGGGTGGCAGCTCTGAAACTAATAGTTCTGGTGGTGGCAGTTGCTCTGATAACTCAGGTGGTGGTGGTCATTCTTGTGACTTAGGTGATGGCATTTTAGAAACAGGAACCAGTGTTGTCATAGTGTTGTAAAAAAGATAATATATACTGTATAATACTGTAAATACTCTAGTATGACTCATTCATGTATTCATTCATTTTCTTTTCATCTTAGTCCCTTTATTAATCTGGGGTTGCCACAGCGGAGTGAACCGTCAACTTATCTAGCATATGATTTATGCAGCAGATTCCCTTCCAGCTGCAACCCATCACTAGGAAACACCCATACACTCCCATTTACAAACAACACTACAGACAATTTAGCTTACCCAATTCACCTATAGTGCAATAGGGAAGAACATGCAAACTCCACACAGAAATGCCAGCTGTTTTTATTACTGAACTTCCTGCTGCTCCAATCACCATTCTCCCTCACCATTCCATCCCTCAGCTCCAATCATCACTCTCCTTCTCCTGCCACCTCTCATCACACCCGAGCACATTCACCTGAATACTGATTGGACTCACCTGCACCAGCAATCACGTTCTCCCTATAAAGCCTCCCCGATTCCAGTCATTCATCGGCTGGAATCGAAGTCAGATGGTTCACCTCTCCTTCTCCCCTTCTTGCCTTCTTCCGTGGATGTTTCCCTCCTCCCGTGCAGGGCCGGCCCGTGGCATAGACAGTATAGGCAAATGCTAAGGGCGCCATACATCCAAGGGGCGCCAGAAATGGGGGAAGAAAAAAAAGTGTTACTTCCACTATACTTAAAACTAGTTGGTATTATGACTTCAGAAAAGAGTAAGACCACATTAAATTAACTGCATAGTGCATAGCCTACTAAGTAGTAGTAGTAGTAGTATAATAATATAACCTACTCGCCTAAGACTCCCACCCCCCTCCGAATAATTAGACTTTACCTGCTTCAGTGTTCATTTTTTTGATGGGTCAACATGCTCAATATGTCAAAACGTCCCAGACTGTCTAGTGTGCAGGAGAGGCAAAAAAAGAAAAGACACATAGGCCTACATTTAATATGTAAACATGTTTGTTTTGCTTGTATTATTTTAAACACAACTAATTTTCTCTTAAATGAGCACAAACAGTTACTAAAGTAATCAAATGCTTTTATTAGCCTAGATCTGTGTGTTCTTACAGTGACACCTCTGTTATCAAAAAACAAAATAGAGATTCATTTGTTGCTCTTTACTAAGTAACTGCAGTAATGCTAATCAATATTTAAATACAGTAAAAAGTGAATGGGATTTTATAACTTGATTTAATTTCTGTATAGGCCATTGATTTTAATAGGAAAAATCTTTTATTTTATTGTCAATATTTTCTAATGGGTGCTATGTCTTCTATTTGAAGCTAATTGTTATCCCCTATTTTTTACATTTTACATCATTCATGCTAATCAATAAATAGCTAGCTCAATAAATAGCGATCTGTTAGTTTTAACGTCAGCTAATGTTATGGAAGGGCATAGATGTTATGGCAAATAGTAACTGTAATGTAACCCCATCATTCCCTCCTCAGGCAAATGTGTAAATATTAGATATATTCAGCAGCATTACAGTAGGTGTTATAACATTAATTGCATTGGCATGGTTATCTGATATTTTGTAGTAGTCAATCAAAATGCTCTTGATTCTCCATAGTTGTAAGCCTAGCTGTTTGTTGTGTTCCAGTTCATAGTGTCTAAAGTGCATTTATCAAAAACTACATCAGTGTTAAAGTGCACATCAATAATGTTAGAGCATAGCTTAGCATTCTACATGGTATATTATACTGCAGTTTACTCATTTTTTGAATTCTGCTAATTAGCATTTCACTGTAATGACAATAAAATTAAAATTGTTACTAATATGAATTACTAATATAATTTGTATATCAGAAACAGTCCTTAGTGTATTATACAGTAGTCTACATCATGCATGTATCTTTAAGTTTTTAATTTATATTATTCCATCTTATTTTATTCTTAAAATTATGTGCTTATTATTAGACTGGTGTCACATACTCCTATTCTGTCTTAAATTGCACTGCTGCGGTTTCTCAGTCCCACCGCTGCAAATCCTTCTTTCCAAGTATTTTGAATGTGCAAATGCTTTATTTAAATAAAAGTATGTCCAAGACAAAGCTATTCAGTTTCTTATGAGTATATTTACACTAGCAGTGGATGCGACGGGGCGCCACCTGAAATCCTGCCTAGGGCGCCAAATTGGTTAGGGCCTGGCCTGCTCCCATGGACGTTTCCCATGGAGTGAAGATCCGTGTTTACATTGTGAACAGCTTACAAGATCACATCCTATCTATTAATATCACTTACCTGCCTTCTTCTGTTTGAATTACCCTGCTTGTGTTGAATAAATTGACGAAAACAGTTAACCTTCCTTGTCTTCATTGTGTGACTGTGACAGGATTCCAGCCCAGAAGACAAACACACATAGCTATGGAAGCTAACGCTGTGCTAACCGTAAGTTCACCGGACCCATTGACAGACATTCCATGCGACAGACACTACCTTCCGCTCCCAAGAGCGCCGCTACTGCCCCAGTTGTCATTACGAGTACACTCCTTGCTCGCCCCATGAGCTACTCGGGCGATCCTAATACCTGCAATGGCTTTGTACTGCCATGCTCACTCTACATAAAGGCTAATACAAACCAGTTTCCAAATGAAGTTTCCAAAGTTGCTTTCACAATCTCCATCCTTACAGGACGAACTCTACAGTGGGCGGATGCGCTTTGGAATGCAAGCAGTATTAAAAAATTAATGTCAATAGAATATGGGTTGCTCTAAAATTTTTGTTTTATTATCGCAAAAATAAAAGCAAAAAAGCACACCTACAAAAAAAAACACAGATGTTTTTTAGATTTAGCCCGCTCCACAATTAACACATTATTGTCTGGCTAGTTTCTGTCCTATACTTATGCTAAAAGGGCAATAATGGCGTTTGGCAAAAGTTGGCGGTTCATTCCGCTGTGGCAACCCAGATTAATAAAGGGACTAAGCCTAAAAGTAAATGAATGAATGAATGAATGAATGAATGAATGAATGGTCCAACGTGATTACACCAACAAAGCCGAAAGAAACAGGACATCAGTATATTTTAAATTGATACGTTTAAATATTCCTTTCCAGTTATCAAAGAAATAATTCTGTGACTTCATTATAGTTTTGTAACTATTACATTCTTTTAAAATTCAAAATTAAACAATATGCATCAGTGTAAAATCTATGACTGGTGGAAAAACATATTTTGTAATTGTGTACCTGGGTCTCCACTTTTGCCATGGCCTCTTTTGGTTTTAATAAACTTACCCTTCAGGTTTTTCCAAAACTTTTAACAAAAACTTTCTCCTTTACCACTGCTGTTGCAATTTCTAGCCAAACATTATTGATCATCTGGTTATCTCTCTAATCATGGGTCATAAAGATGTGTGTACAGTCGTACTGTTTCAGACAAAATCTCTTCAAAGTGGTTCAAATTCAACTCAAATCAGTTGCGGCACCACGCACACTGTTCGATCAATTCTCAAAAAATGCCATGCGCACCGCCAGCCGAAATTGTCGCGCGCGCCCAAAGCGAACATCCGCAAACTCCGCAATGACGTCACATTCGCCACGCGCACTCAAGTGAACAAGCAGACGCGTCGAGTATAAACCAGGCTTTAGGCGATGAAAAGATCTCCCGGCGCACCAGAGAAGTCATCCTCCAGTGTCCACATCATCATCGAGAAAAATTAATCCTGCTTGTTTTCCCTCAAAATGTGGATGTCATCCTGGGCGGGCCGTGGCTGGCCGAACATCAGCCTAACATCAACTGGAGCACTGGAGATATTCATGGATGGAGTCCTGCATGTTCCACAAATGGTCACATTGCTCTCCCTGCTGGTCACACCCCGCTGGACCACCATTTCTATTCCCTCCACCACAATAGAAAACTCCCCTCCCTCTTCAAACGCCACGATTCCATCCATCTAAACCCCTTACCTCGATGTTTTGAGGTATGAGCCACACAACTACCTCCACATCGGTCCTGGGATTGTAGTAACGACCTGCTGCCTAACGCCAAATTACCACATGGTAGAATATATCCTTTATCCCGTCCTGAGCACTAGGCGATGGAGGAGTATATTAACAAAGTCCTCAATCACGAGTTCATCAGACCATTCACCTCCCCAGCCATGTCCAGCTTCTTCTTTGTTTCTAAGAAGGATGGAGGACTAAGACCTTGTATCGATTGCAGGGTCTTAAACGCAGCCACAGTAAAATTCACCTACCCTCTGCCTCTGGATTCGGCCGCCTTAGAAGAACTCTGTGAAGCCTGCGTCTTCTCCAAGCTTGATCTACGGAGCGCATATAATCTTATCTGTAACCTGGAAGGGGACGAGTGGAAAACGGCTTTCATCACCCCTCCGGACACTATGAGTAGCAGGTGATACCCTATGGCCAGGCTAACAGTCCTTCCATATTTCAAAGTTTTATGAGCGAGATCATCAGAGACTTCCTCCATCATTTTGCTATTGTCTACGTAGATGATATTCAAATTTACTCCCGTAACCAAGCAGAACATCAAGTTCATTTTCAAAAAATCCTCCAACGTCTCCAAGAGAATCACCTCTATTTGAAAGCCGAAAAATGTGAGTTCCATCAACCCTCAATCTCCTTCCTCGTGTGCGTGATTTCTGCCGAGGGGGTCAGCATGGAGAGAGGCAAGGTGGATGCTGTCTCCCTAAAAAAGGATGAACCTAAAACCCTGAAGGAGTTGCAGAGGTTTCCAGGATTCGCCAACTTTTATCGTCAGTTCATCAAGAACTATACCTTTCTCTCAGTGCCTTTAAAGGGCACCTATGGTGAAAATCTACTTTTCAAGCTGTTTGGACAGAAATGTGTGTAAGTATAGTGTATAAACTGTCATATTGGGGTGAAATAAACACACCCAGTCCTTTTTTTTCAAGTTTAACAACATAAAAACGGTGGACCAATTGGAGCGGTTTTCAGATCGACCACAACTTTACGTAGGAGTGCAGTCCCCCCGCCCACCAATATTGATTGACAGCTGTGCGCATTAACATGTCCGGTAGTCACGTGTATAATCATATCAACAAGAGAGGACCAGCGCAAAGCAGCCGGGAATAAAAGGTGTGTTTAGTTTGCTAGGATCATCAATCATCATCAAACGTGATCAAGGGTGAGTTTTACAAGTTTAAAATGTTTTAAAACAGAGCATGTGTGTAATGAAGTACAGCAATTCACTTCTGATTCACTTAATCAGCACAGCTGCGTGTCAGAACAATTATAAAAGAAGATGCTTCAATCGCGGTTTGTGGACGTTAAATCGGGTTTATTTTGTACATTAACATAACAGATATCCATACAGCAGTGGATATTACCAGTATTATGTCACATATGCGTGCAAAATGAGTGCAAGGCTTAACGCGCTGTCTCTCTCTCTCTATCTCTCTGAGTGTGTGTGTCTGCTGCGCTATGTGTGTGTGTGTGTCTGCTGCGCTATGTGTGTGTGTGTGGGTGTCTGCTGCGCTATGTGTGTGTGTGTGTGTGTGTGTGTCTGCTGCGCTATGTGTGTGTGTGTATGTCTGCTGCGCTATGTGTGTGTGTGTGTGTGTCTGGGCTATGTGTTTGTGTCCTCCATGTGTGTGTGCGTGAACTTTGCAATGACATTGTGTGTGACTCATTGTTGCAACGCCACAAAAAATGCATCAAATACTGATTGTTAAAGTTCTTACTGTAGTATTTCTCACACACGTTACATGAGATCTGCTTCCCGAGGCAGCCGAGGGCAGCAATTGCTGACAGGCACGTGGGAACGGTGGGCGGGGAGTACTAGCCTTAAAGGGCCAGTACAAAAAAACAGCAAAAACTTTTTTCCAGCTATAATATAGACACTTCAAACTGCTATAATAAATAATCTGATGCATGTTTTGAGCTGAAACTTTACAGACACATTCTGGGGACACAAAAGACTTATATTAAATATGAAAAAAGGGGTAAGCTATGTGCCCTTTATTCTCCCTTCTGAAAGGGGGACGGCGTTCGCTTACCTGGAACCCCAAAGCACGCCAAGCTTTTCAACACCTCAAGAAAGTATTCACCACTGCACCTGTCCTCCACCATCCGGATCCCACACAGCCCTTCATTGTGGAGGTTGACACGGCTGATCCCGGAGTGGGTGCCATCCCTTCGCAGTGGTCTGGTGAACCCTGAACCCTCCATCCATGTGCGTACTATTCACAGAAGTTGTCACCAGGGGAACGGAACTATGGCATCAGGGACTACAAGCTTTTAGCCATTAAGCTGGCCCTGGAAGTATGGTGTCATTGGATTGAAGAAGCACAATTTCCTTTCACAGTCATAACTGAACACAAAAACCTCCAGTATCTCTGCAATGCTAAATGCCTGAACGCTCGCCAAGCTCGCTGGTCCCTCTTCTTTGCCCGCTTCAATTTCAACATAACCTTCCAACCGGGCCATAAGAATGTTAAGGCCGATGCCCTCTTCCAGATGTACTCACCAGAACCCACGTCTGATACCCCTGATCCAGTTTTACCTTCCACCATCTTCATCGCACCCATCCTCTGGCAGTTGGATGAAGAGATCTGAACTGCAACCGCTGAAGAACCAGCACCCCCCGAACTCCCTCCTGGATGCATATGCATGCCTTCCAGATGCCGACTTTCGCTCCTGGATAGTACGCACACCTCCCTCGGCTCAGGACACACAGGCAGCAAGCGAACCCTCTCGCTCCTCCAACAGAGATATTGATGGCCCCATATGATCAGGGAAGTCACCAAGTACGTCCAGGGTTGCTCGGTCTGTGCCGTCACTAACACGCCTTGTCGTCTGCCCGAAGGTAAATTAGAGCCCCTGCCCAGTCCTCACCGACCCTGGACTCACTTAGGAGTGGACTTCAGCACCAATTTGCCTCCATCAAAAGGGTATATCACCATTTTGGTTGTTGTAGATCGTTTTTCTAAATCTTTCAAATTAATCCCTTTGAAAAGTCTCCCCACAATCGCCACCGTCTCCCCAATCCAACCTATCAACCGGAAGACAAGGTATGGCTGTCCACCAGGGACATCTGCCTCCGGCTGCCTTACCGTAAGCTGAGTCCCCCCTACATAGGACCATTCACCGTGCACTCCCAAATCAACCCAGTCACCTTTCGTCTCAACCTCCCTCTACAGTATTGTATTTCACCTACTTTTCACATTTCCCTTCCTTAACCTTATGTTGACCCTGTTTCTCCTCCCTCCACAGAATATGATCCAAATCTACTGAACTACATTTCAACTACTGAAATGTATTGTATTATTTGTATAAATGACATTTTTGCTAATGGCCGCTTCATATATATGTATGAGCCCCTCTATGAAACCTTGGATAAAGTCGCAAAATCTATTTCTAAGTAAACAAGCAACAAAGTTGACTTTGTTAATAACTATGTATAATAAATATCAAGGTTTTGAGATACAGCACCAAATTTACATTTGTAACATAATAAATACTGAAATTAATGATTATATAAATGCAACATTTTATTATTATTTTGAGTAAACACAATATTAGAGTTTGCTATCTAAACACTGGTTGTCTCTGGGTTCACTTTTAGTGAAGGAACAACATCTGATTCTTATATCATTAATTGATATATATCTTGTCTACCATTAGAAATGGCAAACACACTAAAACAATAATTTAATATTTCCCTTACATGTGCAAATGTCAGGTCAGTCCCTGGAATAGAAGGAAACTTGAACACGGTGTGACTTTAGCACTGGTGTCAAAAGTATGCACATTGATTACTTTGGTAGAAGTGTAGATACTAGGGTTACTTTTGTAGAAGTTTAAGTATCAGCTGAAGATTTCTACTCAAGTAAAAGTGCTACTCCAAACTAAAAGTATAAAAGTAAAAATAAGATGTGCACTACTCAACCAACTAATTTTTTTTCTAAAGGCCATATTTGTCAGGGATGTGAGTTAGGGAAAGGAGCAAGAACTCAAGGGTAAGAAAATGATAGGTTTATTATACAACAATAAAACAAAAACCAGCCAAAACCATCCCAAGGCAGAAAACATAACTAAAAGACAAAAAACAGACTACGCTGAGCTGGCAGGGAAGTTCAGGGCAAGACACAGCGTGCTCGGCATCCCGAGTATCCCCCGACCTTGTGCGCCCACATCAAGCGGGAGCACGCATGGCCCCAGCCTGGCCAATATGGCACTCATTCAAAGATGAAGACAGACAAAGATAGGAAATTAGTGCTCAACCCGAGAAAACTCGAGCAGAGCACAACATACTAGACAAGACAGGACAAATGTCTGGACTCTGCTGCCAAAACAAGAATTAACAAGACCGAAAGGGAAGGAAGGGATGGGAACCAAACCTAGCAAGACAAACAAGGGAGGGATGGGAGCACAAAGCCAGGGAGGGTCTGGAGGTTCAGGGACCTGGCTGACAGGGTAAGACCGAAGAACAGACCAGGGTGGGTTCAACGGGTCAGGGACACTGGTAGGGGGCTAGGGTCGAGCCGAATGGACCATCCAGGTCCCTATAAATAAATTAACAAAGCATAAAAATACAATCATTAAGCAAATTTTACATGTACTTATAAGTCAAGAATACATTTGTAGCTGTTCAGCACTCTGTCTACAGATTGCTACACGCATGCAACGGTCAAGTTTCAAAATAGTTCAGCTCAGGTTTGAGGTGAGGTGTCTAAATTGCACCCAGCAAGCCTAACTGGCGCTCTAGGCGTGTGTGTCGTGTCCTCGGGGAGGATTGTAATGTGTGTGTGTGTGTGTGTGGTGATATAACTGAGCGCCGCGGATATAACTGAGACATTCGCGGTTCTAACTGAGCGCCGCCCCCTCTCTATTCTGCCGCTCTAGGTCTCCTCTATGGACGCGCCGGCCCTGTGTGTGTGTGTGTGTGTGTGTGTGTGTGTGTGTGTGCGTGCATGCGCGCGCGTGTGTGTGTGTGTGTGTATGTGTGTGTGAAAAGAGCAAGTAGTCTGCGACGGGCAAGGAGATCTCCTCGCCAGTTCTTGAACTTTTTGCTCAATAAAATAGTTAGTCATCAGTATTTTCTAGTCCATCGTCTGTATTTACATTTACCCACTGGCAGCCAAAATCCACTATAAAGCGTGTGTGCACTGTGACTACTTTTAAATTGTTGATTAGCTGCTGGGCATTTCACTCTGTCTCGTGCTGAAGCCTGTCAGTGTTGTCGACCAATCGCAGCAGGCTGTCATCGGTCCAATCAGCGCAGATTAGCTTCGTGCTGAGGAGGGGTTTGGGAACAAATGAATCGCTGAACGATTCATATGGGAGTCGCTGGGATAATTAGGTAAAAATAAATGTAGATTATAAGACCATCAAAGTGTTGTTTGACCTTGCATGCATATTAGACTGTTGTTGGAGACCCTTACAACCTAAATATGACCCTATTTCATGTATAATATGGGCTCTTTAAATTAAAGTATAGTTAGTAAAGGCCCACTGTATGTGTTCAGTCTACAACTCTTTGTTAATAAATACTACAGCATATTAACCAACATGTACCATGTCCTAATTATCTCAACCCAGAAAGAGGTTGGGATTAATATTTATCAATATTATATTTATTTTAGGGGCGACACAGTGGCACAGTAGGTAGTGCTGTCGCCTCACAGCAAAAAGGTAGCTGGTTCAAACCTCGGCTGGGTCAGTTGGCGTTTCTGTGTGGAGTTTGCATGTTCTCCCTGTGTTTGCGTGGGTTTCCTCCAGGTTCTCCGGTTCAAAAGACATGCGTTACAGGTGAATTGGGTTTGGTGTGTTTGAGTGTTTGAGTGTGAATGAGTGTGTATGGATGTTTCCCAGAGATGGGTTGCAGCTGGAAGGGCATCCGCTGCGTAAAACATCTGCTGGATAAGTTGGTGGTTCATTCCGCTGTGGCGACCCCGGATTAATAAAGAGACTAAGCCAACAAGAAAATGAATGAATGAATATATATTTTATATTATATTAAAATATTTATTAACATTATCTACTGATTTTTTTAATAAATCTTCTGCACCATTGCCAATAGTTTTATTGTTTGTTTTTTTTTTTGCTTTTTGAACTTTCACATCAAAACAGTTGAACCTGTTTTACAAAACTTTTACAATTATTTTAATGTTTGTTTTTGTAAATGGTTCGTGATATGATGCAGTTTTAAATATTAGCTTTTCTTTACATTTTACTTTCTCTAAAAAAAAAAAATTCTGAGTCTAAAATTAAGCATGCGGCATGGTGGCTCAGTGCTTAACACTATCACCTCACAGCAAGAAGGTTGCTGGTTTGCGTCCTGGCAGGGCCAGCTCTACTTGAGACAGCTCCTTTGGTGCTCTGGTTTCCCTCACAGTCCAAAAACATGCGGTAGTGAATTAGATTAACTAAATTGGCGTGTGTGTGTGTGAGTGTTTGTGAATAAAAGATTTTATGGGTATTTCCCAATATTGGGTTGTGGCTGGAAGGGCATCCGCTGTGTAAAACATATGCCAGAGTAGTTGGTGGTTCGTTCTACTGTGACGACTAAGCCTAAGAAAACTGAATGAATGAATGAATGAATAAATGAATGAATGAATAAATAAATAAATTAATTAATTAATTAATTTCACAGACACACACATACTGTGCTCAGCATAAATGTGTACACCCCTTACAGATCTCTCTTTCAAATGAATATATTCTATAGGATGCTTTACAATAATACATTTGTGCATAAACATTAGATTCGTCCGTACCAAAGTCAAAAATGTAACTAATCTAAAAACAAAAAAAATAGAATCACAGTCAGTACACCCAATTTACTATGTTAGGGAAAATATTAAATAAACAAGAAAAATCTAGAAAAAAATCTTTCTATTCCTTAATGTTGTTACCAAACTTCTTTTTTAATGCACTAACAATTTTTGGCCATATTCACAGAGAAATTGATCAAATGTTAATTTTCAATATATATATATATTATATATATATATATATATATATATATATATATATATATATATATATATATATATATATATACACAAAGACAATTTAAATAAACATGTGTGGAAATGTCTTTACAGTTTGCAGTGGCAGCATGTGGAAATATTACCGTCTTGCTAAATGGATCAATTCATCATGCTTTCAACAAAAAAAGGTGTGTATGCTTATTTTGCAAGCTATAATAGTAGATTATGAACATGGTTTTGACTAAAACTAAATGAAAATGATTTTCACAGTTTAAAATATTAAATATATGTATATATATTACTATATATATCTATATATATATATATTATATATATATATATATATATATATATATATATATATATATATATATATGTTATGGGGTTGAGTCTGAAAGCATGTTAAGTAAAAACTCTGGCTGTGTTGGAAATGCCAAAATATCATTACACTTACTTTTTCTGTAATATTCATGCATTTTCTTTATGCATGAAATAATTAGAAGTCCTACTATATTTTCCAGAATCTGCTAAATATAACTTAAATCAGTACACAAGCTGCATTTGAATTTCCTACTACCATGCAATTCAAATTATATTGGTTGTGTAGTTTTGCTGGATCTCAACAAACATCTTTGTTTGACATCAAACAAGTTAAAAAAAAAAAGCTAAGGTCTTCAACATTCTTAATTTGAAGCAGTTTGTTGTTACAGCAGAGATGGTCGATCGAGCTCTCTCCCTTCCAATGTTTGAAACCCACAGTTTATATGCAGTTTTTTATCTACAGTTATAATTTTTCAGCTCCAATAGAATTCTAGCTTTTAATTGGTGGCTGTATGTTTTTCTGTTTTGTTTACTGGGAGTCAGAAAAACCTTGTTTCGTAAAGGTCGTATAGCATGCACTTACTTTCATGTGTTTGCATATTCAATTCAATTCATCTTTATTTCTATAGCACTTTTACAATGTAGATTGTGTTAAAGCAGCTTAACATAGAAGATTGTTCTAAATTGAAACTGTCAGTCCAGTTTTTAGAGTTGAAGTTCAGTTTAGTTCAGTTCAGTGTTAATTTTCACAAAATTCCAAACACTGAAGAGCAATCCGATGCAACAAACTTCACCAATTGAAAAAAATGAAGGAAAAAACCTTGAGAGAAACCAGGCTCAGTTGGGCTCGACCATTTCTCCTCTGGCCAATCGTCTTGTGCAGAGCTGCAGTCTAGGCGCTGGAGGCTGAAGAACGCTGGACGTCCATCGTGGAGAAGCTGCAGATGGGAGTAGGTCACCGGCTGGTGTACAGACTGGTGTACAGGATCAATGCGAAGACTTGTCTGTCACTGGGGTCTTTCAGGAATCAGTCTCATGCTCTACACTCCTCCATGTCCACCACAGCAGCTGCTCAGGATACGGCCTGATCCAGAATTATGGAAACCTCTGGAATAATAAAACCAGACTAACATAAGCGCAGATGTCTTTTGGGATATGTTCCCAGCTCCGATTGCCCTAAATAATGCAGACCAACGATACTTTAGAGGATTTGGATTTCAAAAGCATTTGTGTTTTATGTGTTTGCCAATGCAAAGAGATGTGTTTTTAATATAGTTTTAAACTGACAGAGTGTGTCTGCTTCCCAAACTGTAATAGGAAAAAAAAAGTTTACCGCCTACAGTTCATTTTGATATTCTGGGAATAATCAATTGTCCAGAATTAATTGAGCGTAGTGGATGTGAGGAGCTATAATACACATACCTGCCAACATTCGGATCATAAAATCCGGGAGATTTATACAGGGGTGCAAGTGAAGAGCGGGAGTGAAGGTGCGCACGAACTGAGGAGCAGGTATGAAGATAGGGGACTGAACCAAAAAGCTGAGGGGGTGGGGGGGTGGAATTCCGGGAGTTTTCCGGGAGACAGAACAATACGGGAGGTGGGCGGTAGATGGGAGACTCCCGGGAAAAACGGGAGTGTTGGCAGGTATGATAATACAACAGGAGCTCCCTCAAATACTGGGGAGCTAAGCCGTTCAGGGCTTCGTAGGCAGTCAATAAAATATAAAAAATTATACAATATTTAACAGGGAGAACATGCAACGATGAAAGAAGTGGAGTAATATGATCATATTTCTTTGTTCTAGACAGCACTCTTGCACCTGAATTTTGAACTAGCTAAAATTTTAATAAAGCCAACAGGGCAACCGCCTAGTAACGCATTACAATAGTCTAACCAGGAGGTCATGAAAGCATGATTAAGCTTTTCTGCATCAGACATTGATAGCAAATGTCAAAGTTTGGCAACATATTTAAGATGAAAAAATGCAGTTTTACAGATGCTTGATATCTGGCCTTCAAACGACAGGTTGCTATCAAAAATCACCCCCAAATTTTTTGACCAAAGATGAGGACTGAACTAAGACTCCATCAAGGGTTAGACACTGTTCAAGGTTTTTGCGTGTGAGATTTTTGGGTCCAATAAGCAAGACCTCAGTTTTATCTGAGTTTAGTAATAAGAAAGTATTAGTCATCCAAATTTTAATATCAGCTATACAATCTGTTAATTTCCTAAATTCATACAAATTATCAGGTTGAGAGGAGATATAAAGTTGTGTATCAACAGTGGAAGCTAACTCCTTGTTTCTTAATGATATCGCTTAGCGGTAGCAGATATAGTGTGAAAAGTAAGGGACCAAGAACTTAGCCTTGTGGTATCCCACAGTGTACTTTTGATCTGTATGATGCCTCTTCATTAACTAATACAAATTGATAACATTTAGATAGGTAAGACCTGAAACAGGCCAATGCAGTTCTTGTAATACCAACATAACTCTCAAGCCTATCAAGAGAATATTATGATCAATTGTATCAAATGCAGTACTGAGGTCCAATAACTAAGGTCCACTAAGAGAGAAATGCAATCATGATCGGACGACACAAGGAGGTTATTTGTAACTCTTAGGAGTGCTGTTTCTGTGCTATGAAATGCTCTAAATGCAGATTGACATTTTCATAGGTATTATTTCTTTGTAGGAAGGAACATAGCTGAGCAGATCAACTTTTTCTAGCATCTTTGATAGAAAAGGCAGGTTTGAAATGGATCTATAATTTACTAATTCTCTGGGATCAAACTGTGTTTCTTTAATTAGAGGCTTTATGACAGCTAGTTTAAAAATTTTAGGAACATATTCTAAAATAGAGATGAATTCAAAGCATTAAGAACAAGTTCACAACTTCTGAAAACAATTGTTTTAATAATTTTATCAGCATAGGATCTAGCATAGATGTTGTTGATGTGGACGAATTTATCAGTTTAGACAGTTCTTCCTCACCAGTAGAAAAAGTTTGAAGTTTATCCATTCAAGGGTTAGACACTGTTCTACAGTGCTTTATTTGGGACGATGCTGTAGGAGACAGACGGTGCTTATTTTATCTCTGATATCATCAATGTGAAAAAAGTCATTACTGCTGTGTTGAGAAATGCATGTTGATGCTTTATTTTTAGTTAGATTGGCTACTGTGTAAAATATGACCCCAGGTTTGTGTTTATTTTCTTCTACTGAAGTTGAAAAATAAGCAGATCTGGCAGGCTTTTGGCTCGTTTCCACTGACTGGTACGGTACGGTTCGGTTTGGTACGGGTCACCTTTATCAGGCTTGCGTTTCCACTAACAAGGGTACCCTTTGGTGGGCGTGGTGTATGACAGAAAGTTTCAGTCAACGTCATTCTAGCTCGAGGAAATGTCTACAATAAAGCTGTACGGGTCACTTACATATCAAATGAAAAGCACTTCTCATAATACAGATGCTTTACACACATAAATACTTGTGTAGAAATGTTTATTACTAATTTTTCAATGAACATGAGTTGATTATAACTGCAAATCAATGACAGTGCGAAACAGCCTACTGTAACTATATTAAGTATATTATGTATATATATGTATATATATGTAATTATCTTAAATAACTAAATAAGTGAACATATATGAACACATACAGCCCCATACAGTCTCCGATATGTTACCAACTACACAAGAACTACATATAGCAGACATTTCGTCATATTTAGGTTCAAAACAACACAAAATATAGCCTAAAGTCAGTGAAAACCTCTTATGTGTGTATGTAATCTTCAGCAGCACATGTAGCCTCTGTTAGAGAGTAATTCCGTCATTCCCGGTTCATATTAGTCCAAAATGTGAAGAAAATAAGTTAGTTAATCATGGCATTTTGTTCATGTTTGCTGAAAAATAATGTGCTCCTTTTTTTCCGGCTTCTCCTTTGTTTCTTCCCGCTTCACTCTCGCGTTTGTCAGTGTCTGACAGGATCGGGTTTCAAAAGCACGTCAATAATCAAACGCAGGTTATTATCAAGAGCTCAAGAAGTTTGTTATTTCAGATATAATGTTAGACGCGCGTGAGCGCTAGCAAGAAAGCGAAACCGCTCGCGTCTCAGACTGGCTCGTAAAAAACTACGGGGAACAGGGTAAATCTGCTCTTCTTCTTGGCTTTGTGGCTGTTCATCCAGACGACGACAAGGTTTGTTTGAGCCCAGATCGACCATGGCTCGTTATTATATGTATTTATAATTCCGCTGTAATCTCTCAGCTGTGTGTGTATTTCAAACATGGCGGGTTTTTTTGTTTTCATTCTGGCTTGTTGCGTAAGCGAATGACGTATCTCTGTAAACCAATAGCGTTCAGCTGCGCGTGTGGCTCCGCCTTTTGGTACCCTTTCTCGTGTTTGGTACCCTTTCGAAAGGGTGCCAAAAAAGTGGTACAGTATGCTTTTTGACAGTGGAATTGGCCATAAAAGCGTACTAAACCGAACCGTACCTTACCGTACCACTCAGTGGAAATGGGCCATTTAAAACTTTTCTAAAGTTAAGTATACTCTCTTTCCAGGCCAGAAGAAAAACCTCTAGATTTGATTTCTTCCATCTTCGTTCCATTTTCCGAGCTGCTTTCTTTAAGGCACGTGTGTGCTCACTGTGCCATGGTGTCAGATTTTTTCCCTAATATTTTTGAAGTGTAATTGAGCAATTATGTCTAACGTGCTAGAAAGGACAGGATCAACAGTTTTAGATGCGGTGTCAAGTTGTTCTAGGCTGCCTGGAATGCTATGGAAATTAGAAAGATCAGGTAGGTTACTGACAAAGTCATCTTTAGAGCTAGCAGTGATTGTTCTACCATATTTACAAATAGAAGATGACGTTATAGACCTATCAATGCACAATAAACAAGAGATTAAATAGTGATCTGAAATGTCAGCACTCTGCTGCACAACTTCAACATTATCAATATCGATACCATGTTATAATATTAGGTCTAAGGTATGATTATGCCAATGAGTAGGCCCTAAGACATGCTGTTTCACTCCAACAGAGGTTAGTATGTCTAGGAAGGCCAGACTTAAAGCATCTTTTTCATTATCTATACGAATATTAAAATCACCAACAATTAAAATGTTATCTGTGGCCAGAACTATTTCAGAGAAGAAATCAGCAAATTCTTTTGTAAAGTCGGTATGGTGCCCTGGAGGCCTATTTACAGTTTAGATTGAAATATATGGTTTAAACTGCACACTGAAATATACAACACTACTCCTTCAGATAAATTATATTTGAAGTCAGATCGCTGAGTAACACTAAAAATATTATTGTATATTATGCCAACGCCTCCACCTTTGCCTTTAAGACGTGGCTCGTGTTAATAATGATATCCTTTAGGTGAAGACTCATTTAAGGGCATGTAATCATCTGGTTTTGCCAGGTTTCTGTTAGACAAAGTGCATCTAGCTTTAGATAAGTTATCAAATCATTAACAAAAATAGTTTTAAAGGACAGTGATCTAATGTTCAGTGATCTGTGTTTTATCTTTTAATTAGATTCTTTTTTTTTTTTGATGAACACCAATTAAATTGTTTCCTTTAAATGAGTTTGTGAGCTTTTTAAATTCTCTCTATGTTCATATATCTAGGTGGCTCTATGTGCTGCAGATTATTTGGGTTAGGTAAACTGTGGAGACTAGCAGAGGGTTGGTTAAGCCAATCTGACTGTTCCCTGACCTGGGCCCAGTTAGTCGAATGTCAACACTAAGACAATATTTGCCAGATAACTAGAGAACCCGAGTAGAATGAAGACCATTTCTCTTCAACAGGTCAGGTCTACTCCAAAATTTTGGCCAATTGTCTACAAAACTTATGTTGTTCAGCGGGCACAACTTTGACATCCAGCCATTGAGTGATGAGAGTTGCCTGTGAAACTCATCACTTCAAGCGGGCAGGGGGCCAGAGCATATTACGGTGTATGACATTGTCTTTGCAAGATCACACACTTCTTAAACATTACTTTTAGTGATCTCCGACTGAAGTAGCCGAACATCATAATCGAACATTTATAATATATCTGTTTATCTAATAACTTATATTCTACCCATTATTATTGTGTTAAAGATAAGTTAAAATCTTAGTATTTTATCTAATAGTTTGATATCCTCTTTTTTGCTGTCCTCTGCTCTTTGCTGTAAATAGACAAATACTATTTATTTATTTATTACACATTGATGTCATAAATCTCTCTCTTACCCCTTTCTGATTTAGACTCTCTTCCACCTGTTGCTATGTCAGGAATTTCAGTCCACTTTACCTGTTGTTCTTTACTTAACATATACAAAACTTAAAACACAATGATCATTTCAGAAAAATGTATAACTAGTATATTCTTCTGCCTCTTCACTCTGTGTCTTTCAAATGCAAAATGTTCCATTAGTTTTAATTTAGGAGACTCCTCCTTTATATCATAATCTCTTCCCTAAACTGCACCAATCTTATTGCTCTTTACATTGCACCACATATGCAGTCCTCCTTTTATATTATAATCTACAATAAATTATTCTTTCAACCTACTTGTTTTGAAAACATACTTTTAAACAGATTCACACTTCTACTCTTATTATTTTAACATGAGCTGCATCCCTCTATCCTTGTTCCAGTCAAGGATTAGGATGGAAGCCTTCTCTGCACACCAATATGGGCTATTTTGCCTCAACCTGAAGCAGCAAATACACAAAATAAATGCACTATACACTACACTCCTCTTGAATAACCTGTTCGAGCAGCCTATAACCTTAGAGCGGTAACTACAGGATTTTTGCATACCCATGCAGCCCTCTGCTTTACCTTTAACAGAGCGCTATCGTAGGACTTTACGCACATCTCTCTACTTTAATCTGCTTTAATCTCTTAACTGTCACCACACATAAAGGACTCTTTCTTAAACTTAGAAATGCTCTATGCATATGCTACATCATTAAAAAATTTCCCAAATATGGGAAACAGTTACTAGTCCACATTTATCCTGTCCGTCAAGGCCCTCTTAGATAAACACAGATCATTTGCATGCAAATTACACTTTTTCTTCTGGTATTCAAAACCCCTTGTTTTTTCTTTCTTATTTTATGATTACTTTTAGTTCTTTGAAGCTGGAGAAGCAGATCAAGTGTCTTTACCATTACAACCAGGTCCTGGCAGAAAAAACACAAACTTATAAGCATAAAATCGCTATCCGTTTTTTTTTTTTATTATTCTGGCCACATATTTGTGTTTTTTCTCCTGTCCAGCATGCACAGCAACACCAGTCCTGCTCCTTTCCAGCCCTACGTTCCATGGGTGCCAGTTGTTGTGGTTTCCGGCTTTTCTATTAATGAATCAAACTTAGTCTGGAAGTTATGAATATCAGAAGAATATACTTTTTGGAATATTTTCCAAAAAAGCAGAGACGTCCATAAGCAGACCGATCTCTAGTCTCTCCCCAGGACAATCTGATGTCCCTCAAATTTGCAATGCCCTTTATCCTTGCTTCCTCCCACCTTTGTGTTTCAACATATGTTGTATACATTTCAGGCTTTTCTTGCTATATTTACACAGATAGTTACACAGATATTACCTGTTTTCAACATATTCGACATATAATAGCAGATTAAAATGACCCTTCACTCACCCAATTAAATATGTCTTTACAAAGATTGCCTCGTGCCTCGTCCTCGGAGCGATGGGCCTGGAAAGAGAAACACACAGGGTTGAGGTGAAAGTAGTGTTAAGATTGAGATGAGCAAGCATGAGCAAGCAGCAGCCCAGGAGACATCGAGCAAGCCCCGTTGTTTCCAGAGCTAAGCTTGTTTCATCTCGAGGTCATGGATCCAATAGGATCTGGATGCAGCCTTAATGATGCAAGCTGAGATTGCATCACTCAGCGATGCATTGTCAGACACAATACACTCAATAAAGAGAGTGACGTCACTGAGATCTGCATCCAGACCCCTCTCCATGGATCTGTGCTTCCACTGCCTCCAGCTCCAGCTCCAGCTCCAATGCCTTCACTGATGCTTCTCCTGGACTCAAAGGATAGACCCACCCTCTATGCAGCCAATTATGGCTATGCAAGCAGACTTCCAGACTCTGCTTGCCTCTTTTGACCTCAAAAAAGCACCTACTTCTGCTACTCACAAATCAGGTAATCAGCTAGACCTTAAATAGACTCGACATTGCTTTGCTGATCAAACACTAGTAACTCCACTACAAACATCGGATCATTTCCTTCTGTCTCTCAACATCCACATTACTCATGAGCCGCCACACATTCCAATTCTAGTTGCCTTTCGCAGAAACCTACGCTCTCTCTCACCCAATAGACTATCCACCATTGTTTCAGACTCTCTTCCTCCATCTTGCAAACTCTCTGCACTTGATACGAACAGTGTACTAATACACTCTGCTCCACACTAGCATCATGTCTAGACAGACTATGCCCTCTTACATCCAGACAAGCCCCTGCTAGTCCTCCTGCACCCTGGCCCTCTGATGTTCTCCGTGAGCATCGCTCAAAACTTCGGGCTGCAGAGAGAATTTGGTGAAAAACTAAAAATCCTGAACAACTCATAACATACCAAACACTTCTGTCCTCTTTCTCGGCTGAGGTTACTTCTGCAAAGCAGACATACTTCCGTCAGAAAGTCAACAGTGCCACCAATCCTCGCTTACTTTTTAAAACATTTTCCTCCCTCCTCTATCCTCCTCCTCCACACTCACTACTGATGACTTTGCTACATTCTTTTGGACCACAACTGCAAAAATCAGTGCTCAATTTCCGGCACCTACAACAAACACGCAAGATACACCACCAACACCACACACACTCACCTCTTTTTCCAGCTGTCTGAGTCTGAGGTGTCCAATCTCGTGCTATCTAGCCATGCAACCACCTGTCCGCTTGATCCCATTCCCTCTCATCTCTTGCAAGCCATTTCTCCTAGTCATACCAACACTGACATAATTACATAATAATCACATAATTAACACATCTCTTGACTCTGGTTTATTCCCTACTCCATTTAAGCAGGCTAGGGTAACCCCACTGCTAAAGAAACCCAACCTGGATCAAATGCTACTTGAAAACTACCGACCGGTATCCCTGCTTCCATTCATGGCCATTTCTTACTCAAAACAACCTCATGGACAACAAGCAATCTGGCTTTAAGAAAGGCCACTCAACTGAGGCTGCCCTGCTCTCGTTCGTGGAGGATCTCAGACTGGCTAAAGCAGACTCTAAATCATCTGTCCTCATCTTGCTGGATTTATCAGCTGCTTTTGACACTGTAAACCACCAGATCCTGCTATCTACGCTTGAGTCACTGGGCGTTGCAGGCACTGTTATTCAATGGTTCAGATCTTACCTCTCTGACAGGTCATTCAGGGTGTCTTGGAGGGGAGAGGTGTCCAACCTACAGCATCTAAACACTGAGGTACCTCAGGGCTCTGTTCTTGGGCCACTTCTCCTCTCCATCTATATGACATCTTTAGGACCAGTCATCCAGAAACATGGATTTTCCTACCACTGCTATGCTGATGATACCCAGCTATACCTCTCTATTCACCCTGATGATCCCTCAGTTCCAGTTCGCATCTCAGCCTGCCTGTCAGACATTTCACACTGGATGAAAGATCATCATCTTCAGCTTAACCTCGCGTAAACGGAAATGCTTGAAGTTTCTGCCAACCCGACTCTACACCATAACTTTTCAATCCGGATGGATGGGGCAACCATTACTGCTTCCTAAATGGTAAAAAGCCTTGGAGTAACGATTGATGACCAACTACACTTCTCTGACCACATTTCTGGAACTGCTTGATTTTGTAGATTCGCACTCTATAACATCAGAAAGGTCCGACCCTTCCTATCTGAACATGCAGCTCAACTTATTGTTCAAGCTCTTGTTCTCTCCAAACTGGATTATTGCAACTCTCTACTAGCCGGGCTTCCAGCTAATTCTATCAAACCTCTTCAGCTGCTTCAGAACGCAGCAGCACGAGTGGTCTTTGATGAACCCAAAAGAGCATGTCACTCCGCTACTCACCCGTTTGCACTGGCTGCCATTTACAAAAAAATTTCTAATGCTTTGCTTCTTAGACTTTACACACCTAAAACTTGTCTATAGCACTTGTTCACTGCTGCTCTTATAGTTGTGTAAATTGCTTCCTTGTCCTCATTTGAAAGTCGCTTTGGATAAAAGCGTCTGCTAAATGTAAATGTAATGTAAATTAGCTCTCATGGCAGCTTACACTGTCAGGAGAATGGAGACTCCACCCCTTGCAGTCCAGCTGATATGGGAGTAATTCCGTGAAGCCCAGGTCATCCTGTTTGCTACACCCATTGCCAGTTGTTTTACTTCCTGACTGAGGCCCTCCTCAGAATGGATGCACTGGCTCACAGTTGGCCCCAAGGCCTGTGCAAATATGCATTTCCCCTAGTGAGCCTACTTACACAGACCCTGTGTGCTAGTTAAATTTATGAATATGAATGATTATCAATGAAAAATTATTATTAATTATGAATATTCAGAATTAACTTATAGTTCATTTAAGTTAATAAATATAACAATGACTTCGCACACTTGTCTGAGCAGACTTTTAATTGTTTATTTATTTAGAATTATAGCTACTTCCTATGAAGATGAATAGTAGGGATGAACCGACATCACTTTTTACAAACCTATACGATTACGAGTATTTTAATTTGTGTACTCGCCGATACAGAGTACCGATTCAGATACCTCTTAGATTTGGTTTCAATGAAAGTGCAATTCATTTGAAAGGAGGTATACACAAAAATCTTTTACAGAAGACTTTTCCAAGCCCAAAATATACACACATTGTTGTTAACCCTGTAAATCTATAGACCTTATCTATTAACAATTAAGCATAGACATATAAACAAGTTATCCTTGCACTGACATGCGTTCACGACTTCACACATTACATAAAGAGTGTGCAGTGTACGTTACCTTATGGAGTCACTCTCTTGACATTGCATATTGGGGATGCAAAAAACCCTGTTATGTGCAGTTCTTCATCATATTCACGAGTCCTGCCATTATTCTGTGGGTCAGGTAATCAAAAAGTAGGCTACTTGATGTTCAACTATGGGTCGCGGGTGGATAAGTTCAATAGTTGGTTATGCAAACTTTGACTTTGTCTAAAATATCAAAATGTTTGATGATGCAATTTTACACACGGTCATAAATACGCACTCAAAAAAAATAATAAAATAAATAAAATTTTTTTTTAAATCACATGACTATCATCTCACAATGTTTCTGAGTTTCTCTTCCAAACGAGTTCGTTCTTCTGAGGTAATCTGGAATACTTTCAATGCTGCGAATAGGAAATTGAAACTGACAGGCGCAATGGATAATTTTTCAGGGCTCTAGACTTTTTGCACTGGTGCATCTTTTTTTCTAAGGAGCACCAACAAAAAAAAAATAAAAATTGCATTGTATACAATTATATAGAACAAAGATAAAACGACCTAGAATATGAAAATGTTAAATTTTTTACATCAACAAATACATCTTGTGGTAGTGCACTAGTTTAATAAAAATTGTGACTGTAACTGTTAGGGAAGCAGACGGACAAACAAGGTGAGTTAATGATGAATGATGTTTATTATAACAGCGGAGCACAAAAGGATTACAATGGGGAAGTGAATGAAGTTCGGTTGAGCTGATCCTGGTCCTTTGGAGCACGATGGATGACTGACACTGAGGAAGACCAAATGCACACACCAGAGGGTTTGCGGGGAAGACAGACTGACGACACACACAACTCTGACATTACACTGGGAACACTGGAAGGAAACAGAGATCAGGCAAGTTCAAGAGACGAGTTAATCTGATAGTGAATACCAGGAGGTACTCTCTACGAGTCAGCTTCGGAAGAACAAGCCCAGACACTGAGTGATGTGAGCTGTGTGCTTTTGTAGTGTGTTGGAGTGATAGGGTGCAGCTGTGCGTGATTAGTACTCAGGTTATGATGCTCGTTGCGTGATACTGGTGGAAGAGCCTGGCCAATCCGTGACATTACCCCCCTCCCCAGGGCCCGCTCCTGAGGGCCTAAACCTCCAGCGCCGTGGTGGCATGACTAGATGAACCCTTCTTCCAACATCAGTGGGGGAGGGGGTTCCTCTTCGTGGCCAGGCTCTGTGGAGGGAATCAGAGGGTCGGGAAAGGGTTTGAGGAGTGATACGTGGAATGTGGGGTGGATTCTGTATTGCGGTGGTAACTAACTTGTAAGTGACTGGGTTGACCTGTTCCAGGAAGGTGAAGGGACCAACAAATCTGGGACTTAGTTTTCGGGAGGGCAGTCGCAAGCGGATGTCTCTGGTGGAGAGCCAGACTTTCTGCCCCGGAGTATAGATGGGACCTGGAATCTTCCTTTTGTCGGACACCTCCTTTGCTCTGCGAACTGCCCTCTGGAGATGGTGATGAGCATCGTTCCAGACCCTCTCGCTCTCCCGGAACCAGTAATCCACTGCGGGGACATCAGAAGGTTTGCCATCCCAGGTAAAGAGTGGAGGTTTGAATCCCAGAATGCACTGGAATGGTGTGAGTCCGGTGGTAGGTTGCCGCAGGGAATTCTGGGCGTATTCTGCCAAGCCCAGAAACTGGCTCCTGGAGTTGATGACCGTGACAGAAGGTCCTGAGGAACCCCCCCACTTCTTGGATTTTCCTCTCTGCCTGGCTGTTGGTCTGTGGATGATAGCCAGACGAGAGGCTGACAGTCACACCTAGGAGTCTGAAGGCTTTCCATAGTCTGGAGATGAATTGGAGTCCTCGGTCCGAGACTATATCTTCAGGTAACCCAAAACATCGAAAGACATGGTTGAATAGATTTTCAGCTGTCTCTAGGGCTGTGGGCAGACCCTTCAAGGGAATTAAACAACAGAATTGAGAAATTGATCTACAATGACAAAAATGCAGGTATAACCTCCAGATGATGGGAGATCCGTCATGAAGTCGACTACTAGGTGTGACCAGGGGCGGTTCGGGATGGAGTTTGACTGCAGGCAGATGGCGAGGACTCTTTGACATAGCACATTCTCTACAGCCTTGGATGTATCTCCTCACATCCCTTGCCATATTCAGCCACCAAAAGCATTGGGATAGCAGCGAGAGGGTGTTGTTGGCCCCGGGATGGCCTGTGCCCAGAGAGGTATGGCTGGAATAAATGAGATCTACCCGTTGGTTTTCAGGGATAAACCGTCGATTAGGGGGACAGCCCGGCGGAGCTCTGGATTCTGGAGTGGCGGACCATGTGATGGGACAGACAGTAATCTGATCTGGAAGGATCTTGGCCGGGGTCTCGATTATTTCTTGCTGATCATGTATTCTGGAAAGTGCGTCTGCTCGGATGTTTTTTGATCCTGGTCGGTATGATATAAAAAACTGAAATCTGGAGAAGAACAGGCACCACCGGGCCTGACAAGGACAGAGTCTTTTAGCATCTTTGAGGTATTGTAAGTTGTGATCTGTGATCACCTGGAACGGATGTTTGGCCCCCTCCAACCAGTGTCGCCACTCCTCTAGGGCGAGCTTGATAGCAAGAAGTTCTCAGTTCCCGATGTCATAGTTCTTTTCCGCCAGGCTGAGCTTCCGGGAGAAATAGGCACATGGATGGAGTAGTGCGGGAGTACCGTGGGACTGAGACAGGATAGCTCCCACTCCAGTGGTCGATTCATCTACTTTGACCGCGAAAGGCAAGTTGGGATCGAGGTGAGTCAGGAGTGGAGCTTGAGTGAAGGATTCTTTGAGGCTTTGGAAGGCTGCAGCAGCTTCTGGAGGCCAGGATAGGGTTTATTCTTGAGCAGATTGGTAAGTGGAGCGGTGATGAGACTGTAATTGTGGATGAAACGTCAATAGAAATTGGCAAATCCTAGGAATCGTTGGAGTTCTTTTATGGTTTTGGGTTCTGGCCAGGAGATGACGGAAGTGACCTTCCCCTCATCCATCCGAACCCCTCTTTGATCGATGATGTACCCCATTAACTGAACAGATGGTAAGTAGAATGAGCATTTCAGCCTTGAGGTACAACTGGTGTTTCCTGAGGGTTTGTAGGACCTCCGCAACATGGTGGCGATGTTCGGCCTCACTCTGGGAGTAAATTAGGATATCATCTATGTAGACAATGACGAAGAGATGGAGGACTTCGTGGATAAAAGTTTTGGAATACAGAAGAGGCGTTGACCAGACCAAAGGGCATGACCAGGTACTTGTAGTGTCCAGTAGGGGTCACAAACGCCGTCTTCCATTCGTCCCCTCTCACGTATTCTTACCATGCGCTGCGGAGGTCCAACTTGGTGAAGATTTTGGTGGATCTGAGTTGTTCCAGGTCCGCAGGGACGAGAGAAAGGGGATATCAGAATTTGACTATTCCTTGATTAAGTACTCTGTAGTCGATACATGGCCGCAACCCTCCATCTTTCTTAGCCACGAAGAAGCTTGAGGCAGCGGGTGACATGGATGGGCGGATATACCCCTGACTCAGAGCCTCCTGAATGTACTCCTCCATGGCCTTAGTTTCCGGAAGGGATAACGGGTAGATCCTACCTCTGGGCATTGGAGCATCTGAAAGCAGGTCTATGGCGCAGTCCCATGGCCGATGTGGAGGTAGCTGGGAAGCTCTCTTGGGGCAAAATACGTCCTCGTATGAGGAGTAGATCTTCGGAATCTGTATGGATCGTTTCTCGATGGGGCTTTCGACTGACGTGACATAGACTGTTAGGGGTCTCTGAAACTGCAAGGGTAGGTCGGGAAAACAGCTGGATTTGCATTCTTCACCCCATCTCTTGATTTCTCCTGTGCCCCAAGAGAGGATGGGATCGTGCTTCACCAGCCACGGGCGCCCTAGGATGAGGTCCATGGATGCACCCTCCAGAATCGGAAATTGAATCTCCTCTTTGTGAAGCAATCCCACTTGGAGATTGACGAGTTCACATTTACGATGGATACGTGCCTGGGAATGGATATCGTTGGTTATAGGTTGAATCTGGTAGACGTGTGTCGAGGCTTCGGTGTGGAGCTGGAGGTGGCGACAGAGGGCGTGTGAGATGAAATTTCCAGCTGACCCGGAGTCGATAATGGCCGTGACTGAAACAGAGACAGAATGCGTAGTTAACTGAACATTGGTGGTGAGGGGGTGCATTCTCAATGGTAGAACTGAACACTCACCAAGGAGCGTACTGGACGAATGGGACAGTCCAGCCTGACATGTCCTTCGGCACCACAGTACACACAGACCCCGGGTAAGCCTCCTCTGTCGCTCTGTGATCGGGAGTCTACCAGATTCGACGATCATTGGTTCTGGAGGGACGACTGGCTCTGGCGGACGGAAGAGTGCTTGAGGTACTGGTGTAAGGTCATGCTGGTAGACCTTCAAACGATCAGAACATCGAAGAGAATGTTGGATGAATTTTTCCAACCCCATGGTATCGTCGAGGGCTGCCAGCTGTAGTCGAAGAGTGGGCTCCAGTCCGAGCCGGTACATCATGAGGAGAGATCGCTCATTCCATCCGCTAGCAGCAGCCAGAGTTCGAAACCGGAGCGCATAATCCTGTGTGGACATGGCTCCCTGTTTGAGGTGGTACAATTGTTCTCCGGCTGCTACTTCTCCATCCACATGACCAAAGACCTCCTCGAAATACTTAGTAAATGTATGAATGTAATTCGTTACCGGCCCAGCTTGCTGCCAGATGGTCTCAGCCCCCCAGAGAGCCGAACCAGAGAGAAGGGAGATGAACGCAATCTTCGACCGATCTGTAGGATATAAATCAGGTTGCATTGTGAATACAAGAGAACATTGTAATAGAAATCCATTGCACTTCTCCGCCCCGCCAAAGTAGGATGCTGGTCGAGCCATGGGACTGGATGAGTGGGTGGACTGTGAAGTGCTCGGTGCTGGTGGTGCTTCGGGAAGTGGTGCAGATGGTAGTAGAACTCACTTCAGCGAGTCCACCAACTTCTGAATGGGATCGGGAGTGCTCATGCTGTTAACGGTGTTCAGGTCCGGGCTTCTGTTAGGGAAGCAGACGGACAAACAAGGTGAGTTAATGATGAATGATGTTTATTATAACAGCGGAGCACAAAAGGATTACGATGGGGAAGTGAATGAAGTTCAGTTGAGCTGATAGTCCTTCTTTAGGGCACGATGGATGACTGAGACTGAGGAAGACCGAATGCACACACCAGAGGGCTTGCGGGGAAGACAGACTGACGACACACACAACTCTGACAGGACACCGGGAACACTGGACAGACTGGAAGGAAACAGAGATCAGGTAAGTTCAAGAGACGAGTCAATCTAATCGTGAATACCAGGAAGTACTCTCTATGAGTCCGCTTCATAAGAACGAGCCCGGACACTGAGTGATGTGAGGTGTGTGCTTTTGTAGTGTGTTGGAGTGATTGGGTGCAGCTGTGCGTGATTAGTACTCAGGTGATGATGCTCGTTGCGTGATACTGGTGGAAGAGCCTGGCCAATCCGTGACAGTAACATTCAACATGCAATAAAGTGCCATCAAAAAAAAAAAAACCTAAACAGCACAATTTTTTGTATTTACAAGTAAAATTAAATATTATACTCGGCCTATGCCTAAATCCAAAAAGCACTAAATAAGTTATATATTTATAAATTACAGTGATTAAAAAAAAGAAATTTATATATATATATATATATATATATATATATATATATATATATATATATATATATATATATATATATATATATATATATATATATATATATATACAGTGAGGTCAATAAGTATTTGATCACCCTGTGATTTTTAAATATCTCCTACTTAGAAATCATGGAGGGGTCTAGAATTGTCTAGAATTGCATTTCCGCTTTCAGAGACAGAATCTAAAAATAAAAATCCAAAAATCACGTTGTATGATTTTTTAGTAATTTATTTGTAAATTACTGTGTCAAATAAGTATTTGATTACTTGAGTCAAAAATGTGTAATATTTGGTACAGAAGTCTTTGTTAACAATTACAGAGGTCAAATGCTTCCTGTAGTTCTTCACCAGGTTTGCACACACTGCAGGAGGGAGTTTGGCCTACTCCTCCATGCAGATCTTCTCTAAATCTGTCAGATTTCGGGGCTGTCACTGAGCAACACAAAGTTTCAGCTCCCTCCAAAGATTTTCAAATTGGATTTAGATCTGGAGACTGGCTAGGCCACTCTAGAACTTTGATATGCTTCTTACGGAGCCACTCCTTGGTTTTCCTGGCTGTGTGCTTTGGGTCATTGTCATGTTTTCACTCAGCCATGACCCATCTTTAATGCTCTGATTGAGGGAAGAAGGTTTTTGCCCAATATTTCACAATACATGGCCCCGTTCATCCTCTCCTTTATACAGTGCAGTCGTCCTGTGCCCTGTGCAGAAAAACACCACCAGAGCATGATGCTTCCAGCCCCATGCTTCACTGTAGGTATGGTATTATTGGGATGATACTCATCATTCTTCTTCCTCCAAACATGGCGAATGGAGTTAAGACCAAAAAGTTCTACTTTGGTCTCATCTGACCACAGGACTTTCTTCCATGACTCCTTTGGATCATCCAGAAGGTCCCTGGCAAACTTCAAATGGGCCTTGACATGGGCTGACTTAAGCAAGGGAACCTTCCTTGCGATGCATGACTTTAAACCATGACGTCTTAATGTATTACTGATGGTAGCCTTGGAAACGGTGGTCCCAGCTCTCTTCACGGCATTGACCAGCTCCTCCCGAGTAGTTCTGGGCTGATTCTTGACCATTCCTAGCATCATTGATACCCCACGAGGAGAGACCCTCCGTGGGGCCCCAGTCTGAGGGACACTGACAGTCATCATTAGCCTCTTCCACTTTCTGACAATTGCTCCAACAGTTGTTCTTTTTTCACCAAGCTGCTTGGCAATTGCCCCGTAGCCCTTTCCAGCTTTGTGAAGGTCTACAATTTTGTCTCGTGTCTTTTGATAGCTCTTTGGTTTTGCCCATGTTGCTACTTAGACTTTTGACTGATTTTGGGGTGTACCGGTGTCTTTATGAAAGCTAACAACCTCAAACAGGTGCTACTAAATTAGAATCATGAGCAGAGTGGAGCTGAACTATTTAAAAGCAAAATAACAGGTCTTTGAGGGTAAGAAATCTGGCTGAAAAGCAAGTGATCAGATACTTATTTGACACAGTAATTTACAAATAAATTGCTAAAAAAAATCATACAACGTGATTTCTGGATTTTTATTTTTAGATTCTGTCTTTTAAAGCGGAAATGCACCTATGGTGAAAATTCTAGACCCCTCCATGATTTCTAAGTAGGAGATATTGAAAAATCACAGGGTGATCAAATACTTATTGACCTCACTGTATATATATATATATATATATATATATATATATATATATATATATATATATATATATATATATATATATATATATATATATGTATATATATTTTATTTATTTATTTATTTTTTTTTAATCACTGCCACGATTTTATGATCTGAGACAAATTTGGGAAATCCTTAAAGATTCCAGAAATCCTAGGCTAAAATCTGTCATCTTTGAACCATTGGTTTGACATGTTTGACAGCCGCTTAATGCCCGTTGTGATCAGATTTTTCCTCCAATTAAGTTCTGGCAGTGTCAGAAGATTTCAGACACTTTCCTACATTGTGACAATAGCTGCAATGAGCTTCATTCCAAGAACCAATAGGACCACCGAATCTGATGATGCAATCCATTTACAATTTAAATGACCATGGGGAAATGTCAAAACAGTTTTTTTTTTTCTTCCTAATTCTGTTATTGAGGCGCGCTGTGCGCAAAATTGCCACTACAGATTGTTTACTTTTACTATAAGGAATCATTTCAGCTCATCATTTCATGCTGAATAGTGAAACTGTCACGGGTGGATGACATCAAACTCTGGGAGAGTTTATTTCTGTGCATAGTGCATCTTCATTGTCATTCAGTCTGACATCATGACAGCTGAGATCTTAGACTGACATGGGAACCATGTTCCTGCAGCCTGGCATGCTACAACCATTTAGGATTAAAAAAAAAATTGCAATGCGAGTCAGCCTTTAAACATCTTCATGATTCATGCCTATGCACTTCATTTATTGTACATTTAGTCCTTTGTTACCTTTTGTTAATAAATATTTATTACAGTTGTGTCTTTCTTGTGTTGATAGTACAGTAAAAGGACAAGGACTTGACAAATCAGACAATCTCACCATCCTTCAGATGTGACCAGATAATAAACACCTTAACATTTGTTTATTTTAATTAACAATATTTGATTGTTAATTATTTTGACAGTCAAACCTGTCTGGTGCCCCATTTAAAAGGAGTTATTTTGTCAGGGTTCTGTCAAGGAAAACTCAGGAGGAATCAAGTGCAGGTAAAACAATTATTTATTTCTGTGATCTGCAGAGGGGATTGAACATAACAAAAGATCCCAGCACGGGGTGCTGTAAATGCCACAAAAAGACACCAAGTCCTGGCAAAAAATAAACACCTGCAGCTGAGCACACAGATCCAGAGTCACTAGTCAGAGACCAAAAGGTCAGTGGAAATTCAAAGGCAATACTCAATAAGTCCAGCAGGGGGCGCACGGTGACTCAACTCGCCAGTCAATAACGGGCCAAGAAGAAAACCAAAAGTAATACTAAATGCATCCAGCAGGAGGCATGGTGGTCCAATTTTGCAGCCAATAAGGAGATTGCGGCGGCCAAACTACGGGTACCCAGGCGGGATGTGAGACGACCAGGGAGGGAGCGAGAAGATTGCTGGTGAGCGGAATAGAGGATAAGACTAGAGACAGGTGCGAATAATGAAATGATAATGATCTAATGAGTGGATAGACGAGTGGGTGGAGTGAAGCAGCGGAGCACATGGCGAGCTGTCAAAACAATGCCATGTGCACAGAGAAAAACAAACACAAATGACTGTGACAACATGCAGGTGACAGATCATGACATATTTATCCGTTATTCACTCACCTTAGGAGAGAAGTGACCAAAATATCAATATTAATATTAATACTGTTCATTATAATATTTGAGTCAAACCAAATAAATTATAACTACATTATTTGGTGCCCTACGAGAGGCTAACATATCAATACCAAAATATTGATGTTAATATTTTTTATAAGTTCAATCATCGCTTCATAATACACACATTAAAGTGTGTATAAATAACAGATAAATAACTCAGTTTTAAACGGGGTACCGGACAGCTTCGACTGACAAAATAATTAACTATCAAAAAATGGTAATTGAATTATACAAATGTAAAGGTGTTTATTATATGGCCAAATCTGAAGGATAATGAGATCGTCTGACCTGTAGAGCCCTTTACTGTATTATCAAGACCAGGAAGACACAATTGTAATAAATGAGTTTTTATTAACAAAAAGAATAAACAAGGGTAACTAAAATTACTAAATGTACAATAAATGAGGTGCATAGACACGAATCAAGAAGATGATTAAGCTGAGGATTGTTATTAATAATTGTTATCTTTTCTAAAGAAAAGCAAGAGTCTGATAAGGTAAACCTTATTCTAAAAAACAAACAACCAAGGAAGTTTTTGTTATTAACCCTCAGGGTTCTGAGGTGATTTTGGGGACCCTGAGATGTTTTGACATGCCCTGACATTTGTGCTTAGTTCAGTTACTTATTACATACAGTAGTACTGGCCAACATGTTTTTTTTTTTTTTTGTATTGCACAAACTGTGCTACAATAACATGTGAGAAATACTGATGTACATGCTTGCGTTTTTTTAGAAAAAAAAACTTATGCATAGTTAGTACGTTTTGGAGAAAAGATTTAGCTGAAATAAGGTCTAAAAAACCACACTGAATGTGCCTGATTAAGACTTTTGAGCAACCAGTCTTGCAGGCTAGAATATTTACTTCCCAATTATGTGAAAAATTATTCTATTCTCTCATTCAAAGAAAACATTACAATGAATTAAAATTTGTTAAATTCGTTTTGGATGATCTCAGCTCTATGCTTGAGTGACAATTTACACCTTGAGAGACAAAAGACACTCCCCCACTCACCCATCAAGGGCATTGTAAAGCAATGTCCATCTGCAAAAGCTAGCCCAAACTAAATGCTTGTTGAATTACTTGCTGTATGACCATGTAAACACCATGGGTAAACAATATACAGTGCTCAGCATATATAAGTATACAATTATAAGATATATATAAGTTTCACAAATCTCTCTTTTAAATTTATATTTTTAATAGGAAGCTATACAATATTATATTTGTGCATATACATTAGAATAGTCATTACTAAAGCAAAATCTCGAGCGTATCTAACAAAATAACTTACGATAGTGGTGTAGAAAAATAATAAATACAAATTTTAAAAAGAAAAAAATGTATTATCTTTTAATTTCTCAATATGTTTGGTGACTAAATATTATTTTTATAAATATATCTGTTTAAGAAATCTGTTTTGTTAAAAAAAAAAAAAAACACATTGCCTATATGCACTGAGAAATAAATAAAACTATTCATTTTCAAAATTGTCAGAATTATTAGCCCTCCTTTTTATTTTTTCCACAATTTCTGTTTAACAGGGAGAAGATTTTTTCAACACATTTCTAAACATAATAGTTTTAATAACTCATTTCTAATAACTTGTTTTATCTCTGCCATGATGACAGTAAATAATATTTGAATAGATATTTTTCAAATTGCTATTGTTCAGCTTAAAGTGACATTTAAAGGCTTAACTAGGTTAATTAGGTTAACTAGGCAGGTTAGTGTAATTAGGCAAGTTACTGAATAACGATGGTTTGTTCTGTAGACTATGGAAAAAAAAAATGAGCTTAAAGGGGCTAATAATTTTGACCTTAAAATGGATTTTAAAAAATTAAAACCTGCTTTCATTCTAGCCGAAATAAAGACTTTCTCCAGAAGAAAAAAAAAACGTTATCAGACATACTGTGAAAATGTCCTTGCTCTGTTAAACATCATTTGGAAAATATAAAAGAAAAAAATAATTCAAAGGGGGCTAATAATACTGACTTCAACTGTATGTATATATATATATATATATGTGTGTGTGTGTGTGTGTGTGTGTGTGTGTGTGTGTGTGTGTGTGTGTGTGTGTGTGTGTGTGTGTGTGTGTGTGTGTGTGTGTGTGTGTGTGTGTGTGTGTGTGTGCGTGTGTGTGTGTGTGTGTGTGTGCTGGAGAGAGAGTGAAAAAATCTTAACGCTCCACCATTTTTTTCTATGTCGATAGTGATATTGGTGCAGACAAAAAATGTATTTAATATTATGCAGAGGTTTATGAATAGGTATGAATAGTCAATCTAGGGCCATGTATACTTGCAGCATTAAAACAAGTTTTGCAATCATAAAATAAAGTATTGAGCAAAAGAAATTAAAAATTCGGCAAATCTCAAAAAAACTACAAAGGGAAAATAAAGTTTTGAGTAATAAAAAAATTGCTAACAAAAATAAAGAACTGCAAATTAAAATCAAGTAGTGCAAAAAAAAAGCTAAAATATTTGCAGTTTTTTTTAATTATACATATATTTGCAAAAAAAATTTTTTTCAATGTTTCCTTTGCAAAATCTCTCAAGTCAATTGCAGTGCTCATTTTTCTATGCTTTTCAGTCAACCATGAGTTTGCGATGTTGTTTTCTCTTTGAACTTCACATTTCTGTGCGTTTCACTTTCTGGCCCTGATTTGACAAGGGTCATGGGAACTGGGCCATGTACAGCATGCCAGCACCTGCCTCCAATGAACACACATCATCAGCTGGAGACATTGTGACACAGACGAAACCTACATGGCTGAGAGTGGGTTGTTGCCATAGACATCTAATAATATATTAAATATAAAATTAAATATAAAGCTAAGACACCCCATGAGTCGCTTTGGTCCTTTGCTCTGTTACATCAATGTGGCTACCATCTTTATCCAGTCATCAGTGTGTTATAAACAGACGCAACTGAATGGAGGACCTGCCATTTTCTCAGATACAAAATACAATAACGCTTATATTTATTAACTTATAATGTTATCGTGTGAAACACTCCAGTTACTTAAAAGTAAGAAGCTCAAACAGATCATTAATATTTTATGATTTAAAAAGAGATGCATTATTAATAAATGTATCTCTCTTTTCACAAGTTCTGTTTTCTTACAGTTTTGCTGTTTGTTTCGATGCACCTTGTAGAGTGGTAGAGTGGCTCCAGGTCCTACCAGAGCCTATGAGACAATGAACAATAGCAAAGAAAAATGTACAGCAGTAACCTATCTATATAACAGTGAATAAAAAATGTTAAAATTAATGAATCACATGTTATTATAATAGTATAAATTCTATACAATACCATAGAATAAATAATACATTATATTTGAAAGTACTAAAAATAGCAAATGAAATAGTATATAATATGAAACTGTGTATAATATGAGACTGTGTGTAGCTATGTATAAGACTAATTAGAGCATAAATAATACTAGTGGAATTACAAAAAAATTAATTCTATATTGAGTAATAATACTTATATAGCAGAAAAAAGACAAAAACAAAATATAGTGTGTAGCGAGTATTAATAACAACTACAATATGCAAGTAGCAAATTGTATAATGCATATTTTACACATCATTTAACAAATTCACTTGATTACATATCATATGCTAGATCTGCTCATTCCGCACAGCTCTTCTCAAGGACATCTGCTGTCAATCAAACAATTCATTAAACAATTTATATTATATAAAAATATAGAATCTTTTTCATTATTTTAGTAATACTTAGTAGTACTTAGTAGGTGTGAAGTTTACAACAGTTCAGACTTTAAAGAGTGAATTCAAAGCTCATTTCTGTTTGGAATTGCATTATAGCCACTAAACGGCAGCAATAGGCAACTTACTGGTTACTGATAGATCTTATATTTTTATAGTAAAAACACGGCTATTGCATTTAAAATCAAACTTATAACAATCCCACCTTTCAATTTAGACATTATTTTTCCACTTATGACTTAATAATTACACTGCAAGCTGATTATTATGTGTATAAATTTCAACAAAAAGCCTAATTAACATTTTGCTATATCTAAACCACTTGAACCATGCCAATCGCAGACTACATCTATATTAATAATGGTTATATAATATGTTATGTAATAAAATGGTAATGTAAAACACCAATCAAGTTTTTCATTCTCTAAACCATTTCAAAACAAAACTTTCATGTGAAAAGTGCTCAGTTTGGCAAAGGTGGTGCATCCTTATTTTGTTTAAGATAGACAACTAATAATAAGATAGAAAAAAACTATTGATAATGCCAACCAAATGTTGTTTTAATTTAGTTAATACAACTTCACTGATAAAGAAAATGCATTCATTTATTTTTTTTAAAGCAACCACACTGTTACAGCAATTTGACATGAATCTCTAATTTTCCAGTTTCTAGTAGTGGAGCTTTGCAGACAGGTTTGTTGAAATATTTTAGAGATACTCTTCAGCTCTTCTGAATTATCTTATCTCTGCGTGGAGGATCGGCTGCTGGGAAACTCCTTTTGCAAACAAAAAAAATAAATCACACTGTATTATTACGATTAATAAGTAATAATTATATAATAAGTGAAACGTAAGATGACTTTTCCTAGGAGAAGCACTTTAGCATCGAGAGCAACACTGTGTAAGTACATTTAGAATTGTTTTCAGTTGCTGTGTATGGTTAGAGAACACGTAGACTTGTTTTCAGCTGGTTGTGTATGGTTGTAGGACATTTAAACTTGTTTTCAGCTATCTGTGTATGGTACTAGAAAGTTTACCCACTGTTTCCTTGGTTACTGTAAGAGCTTGTGTGTCGAGCGCAGACGGTTTCGATCCCCCCTCCCCCCACGCCACAGTTTCAGGTGTTTTTACTCTGGAGGCGTGTCCAAATACCAGGTAAAACTATATATATTGAGCACAGTAGGTTTAGGTAGCAGGAGAAGCACTTTAGCATCGAGTGCATCACCGTGTAAGTACATTTAGACTTGTTTTCAGTTGCTGTGTATGGTTAGAGAACACTTAGACTTGTTTTCAGCTGGTTGTGTATGGTTGTAGGACATTTAAACTTGTTTTCAGCTATCTGTGTATGGTACTTGAAAGTTAACCCACTGTTTCCTTGGTTACTGTAAGAGCTAGTCTCATCGCGGCAGCGGTCGCGGCAGCCTCGTGTGAAGGCCGACAAGAGTAAAGACTATCGACTCTACCTGCGTGACTCCACCGAGCAAAGACACAGACAAAGCACTTGAGTACTTTTTACTTTATTATTTTACTTTATCTCTGCACTCATTATTGTTTTCCTTGCACTTTTATTATGTGTTTACTAATTGCTGTTGTCACTAACATTCGCAAAGCACGGGAGGTACGCTACAGGCACAATCCTCACAACCTTCGATCAATACATGTATCTGCTATTTCACAACTCTCTCTCTCTCCGTGGGTCTCTGGAATTGTCAATCTGCTGTTAACAAGGCAGATTTTATTCCCTCCATAGCTACTCATTCTGAATATAATCTCATGGCTCTAACTGAGACCTGGTTGAGACCGGAGGACACTGCTACACATGCAGCTCTTTCTACTAATTTCTCTTTTTCCCACACTCCTCGTCAGAAGGGGGTGGGGCTGGACTACTGATTTCCAAAGAACGGAAATTCACTCAGAGACCGGCCCTGCCAAAAATCAGCTCCTTTGAATTCCATGCAGTCACCATTATCCACCCCTTTTACATAAATGTGGTTGTCATCTACCGCCCACCGGGTACATTAGGTCACTTCTTAGATGAACTGGATGTTCTGCTCTCATCTTTTTCTAATTATGACACTCCCTTGTTTGTGCTAGGTGACTTCAACATTCACATTGAAAGACCTCAAGCTGCTAACTTCCAGACTCTGCTTGCCTCTTTTGACCTCAAAAGAGCACCTACTTCTGCTACTCACAAATCAGGTAATCAGCTAGATCTAATTTACACTCAACATTGCTTCACTGATTATCACTAGTAACTCCACTACAAACATCGGATCATTTCCTTCTGTCTCTCAACATCCACATTACTCCTGAGCCGCCACACACTCCAACTCTAGTTGCCTTTCGCAGAAACCTATGCTCTCTCTCACCCAATAGACTATCCACCATTGTTTCAGACTCTCTTCCTCCATCTTGCAAACTCTCTGCACTTGATACGAACAGTGCCACTGATACACTCTGCTCCACACTATGTCTAGACAGACTATGTCCTCTTACATCCAGGCCAGCCCGTGCCAGTCCTCTTGGACCCTGGCTCTCTGATGTTCTCCGTGAGCATCGCTCAAAACTTCGGGCTGCAGAGAAAATTTGGCGAAAAACTAAAAATCCTGAACAGCTCATAACATACCAAACTCTTCTGTCCTCTTTCTCGGCTGAGGTTACTTCTGCAAAGCAGACATATTTCCGTCAGAAAGTCAACAGTGCCGCCAATCCTCGCTTACTTTTTAAAACATTTTCCTCCCTCCTCTATCCTCCTCCTCCACCTGCATCCTCCACACTCACTACTGATGACTTTGCTACATTCTTTTGCACCAAAACTACAAAAATCAGTGCTCAATTTGCTGCACCTACAACAAACACGCAAGATACACCACCAACACCACACACACTCACCTCTTTTTCCCAGCTCTCTGAGTCTGAGGTGTCCAATCTCGTGCTATCTAGCCATGCAACCACCTGTCCGCTTGATCCCAATCCCTCTCATCTCCTGCAAGCCATTTCTCCTGCAGTCATACCAACACTGACTCACATAATTAACACATCTCTTGACTCTGGTTTATTCCCTACTTCATTTAAGCAGGCTAGGGTAACCCCACTGCTAAAGAAACCCAACCTGGATCAAACGCTACTTGAAAACTACCGACCAGTATCCCTGCTTCCATTCATGGCCAAGATTCTGGAGAAAGTAGTGTTCAATCAAGTCCTGGACTTTCTTACTCAAAACAACTTCATGGACAACAAGCAATCTGGCTTTAAGAAAGGCCACTCAACTGAGACTGCCCTGCTCTCGGTCGTGGAGGATCTTAGACTGGCTAAAGCAGACTCTAAATCATCTGTCCTCATCTTGCTGGATTTATCAGCTGCTTTTGACACTATAAACCACCAGATCCTGCTATCTACGCTTGAGTCAGTGGGCGTTGCAGGCACTGTTTTTTAATGGTTCAGATCATACCTCTCTGACAGGTCATTCAGGGTGTCTTGGAGGGGAGAGGTGTCCAATCTACAGCATCTAAACACTGGGGTACCTCAGGGCTCTGTTCTTGGGCCACTTCTCTTCTCCATCTACACGACATCTTTAGGACCAGTCATCCAGAAACATGGATTTTCCTACCACTGCTCTGCTGATGATATCCAGCTATACCTCTCTTTTCACCCTGATGATCCCTCGGTTCCAGCTCGCATCTCAGCCTGCCTGTCAGACATTTCACACTGGATGAAAGATCATCATCTTTAGCTTAACCTCGCGAAAACGGAAATGCTTGAAGTTTCTACCAACCCGGGGCAACCATCACTGCATCCAAAATGGTAAAAAGCCTTGGAGTAACGGTTGATGACCAGCTAAACTTCTCTGATCACATTTTCCAGAACTGCTCGATCTTGCAGATTTGCACTCTATAACATCAGAAAGGTCCAACCCTTCCTATCTGAACATGCAGCTCAACTCATTGTTCAAGCTCTTGTTCTCTCCAAACTGGATTATTGCAACTCTCTACTAGCCGGGCTTCCAGCTAACTCTATCAAACCTCTTCAGCTGCTTCAGAACGCAGCTGCACAAGTGGTCTTTGATAAACCCAAAAGAGCCCGTTTGCACTGGCTGCCAGTTGCTGCTCGCATCAAATTCAAAGCTCTGATGTTTGCTTACAAAGCGACCTCTGGCTTTGCTCCTTCTTATCTGCTCTCACTTCTGCGGATTTATGTGCCCTCCAGAAACTTCGTGGTTTCATCCCTAAGAGGGAAGAAATCACTTTCCCAAACTCTCGCATTCAATGTGCCCAGTTGCCCAGAGTCACTTGCTGTCTTCAAGAAACGACTAAAAACTCAACTATTTAGTCTCCACTTTCCTTCCTAATCTGTAACTGCCTCTCTGGCTATACCACTAACTGTACTCCTCTCTCAAAAAAAAAAAACTTTACTAATGCTTTGCTTCTTAGACTTTACACACCTGAAACTTGCCTATAGCACTTATTCACTGTTGCTCTTATAGTTGTGTAAATTGCTTCCTTGTCCTCATTTGTAAGTCACTTTGGATAAAAGCGTCTGCTAAATGACTAAATGTAAATGTAAATGTCCTAATGATACACTACACCAAAGGATAGAAATTACAGACTTATACAAATAATTCCGGCTGGTGAAAAAACTAGCTGTCTAATATTTTGGCCTTTACTCCCTCATGAAACATTACTATAGTAATTTATAGAAAATACTAAAATACTTTTATATTACTTGTATAAAATACTTGTATTTTTGAACCATAATATAGATATAATATAGAATCACTCTGTTAACATAATTAATCTGGTGATTCTATAGTTGCTATTGTAACACAACAATACACCACAGTTTACTGTAGTAAAATGAAAGTAGTGTTTATTAATTTATCAAATCACATCACCCTGCCTCCTCAATTCTTTTTACAGGACATATCAATAATTTGTTTACAGCTATTTTAATTTATAAACAGATGTTAGCAATAAATAAATAAATAAAATAAAATAAATATATATATACATATCTATATATATATATATACATATAATGGTAAGTGGTAAGATAGGCTAACGTTAAACTTTTCAAATTCATGGAAAGCTTTCAAGGCTATCTGTTGATTGTTAACAACAAAGCTGTTACAACAAAAATCAACAAAACAGGGTAATAAAATCTGTCTTACCTGTGAAATGTAATTCCCAGAGTGTTTTACTGTTTGACGATTTAAACAGCCCCTTACAAAAACAAAGGATTCAGTTGTTTTACTTAATCTTGATTAGACTTATGACAGTGATTCCTGGCTGATTCCCTTTGTGTCACAATAGTTGCGTTTGACTTGAACCATAGCTTCAGCCAGTGATCAACGAGATTAGCAAAGCGCAGGCGGGGGCGAATCTGAAAACGGAGCCGTCAAACTGGACAGCTGGACACTTAGGGGCTCAAAGTTGCTGCAGTCATGATGACCGAAATCATCATTTAATTTTTTATAACAACAAAAGATTTACAGTACAAATAAAACAAAATAGTCTCTACAAACTATAGTTAATTTTTAAACAATAAGGGAATTATGAATTAAATATATAACAAATGCATGAGAGAAATAAGGGGAAATGAGAGGGTAAAATAAACAAAAACGAATAGACGTATTAAATACAAAGCAATAAGCACAAATTTTAGGAGTTTAAAAATTTTGAGCTTTGCATTATTTTTTATAATCTTTGCTTAATACTTTATTTTTTGTTTGCAAAACTTTCTTTTATGTTGCAAGTAAACATGGCCCTAGATTGACTCCATAAACAGGGAACTGTACAAAAGTGTATAAAACAGTTTTGTACAGGCATACTGTATGGACAGCTCTTCATTGTCATGCCACATTGCACATAAAATTCCCTGACACTAAAACAAAGAGAAGCATTGAATGTTTTCTGTGGTAAGTGCAGATTTGCAGTTTGTCACATTTGTTCAAAATGTTTATTAAAAAAATGATTCTTTTGAAAAATTATAACGCTCATTAAAACATTCATTTGGATATAAAACAACCATATTTTCACTTATAACCCTCTCACTGTGAAAAAATTACAACTTGTATCTGTGCTTCCATGTCCACAGGATCCTTACCAAAAGAGCATGCAATGCTCAGTAACCTCTCTGAAACAGACTAACTCTGAAACATAACTTGCTCCAGAGCAGGTTATCTTCAGAGAGTAAGTTGCTATGGTTATTTACATATCCCAAAAGTTTCATCTGTTTTTTAAATGAAAAGCTGAGGTTATCCAGTTACTCTTAAACTTATCTGAGTATGTAACATAACATGCTTTCTGGAATACCCCTAGACATTGAAGTATATAGAACATTGTTTGGATTTTGCCTCAAACTGTGTGTGAACAAAAACTTGGGCGACAAGTAGGGTATACTAACATACAAAATCATATTTACTTGTTTATTACATGCCTACATGTTTATTCCTCAGCATGTTCGGCAGTGTAGAACTGGACAATCTAAATCCAAGGATGGTAACCCATGTTCACATTAAAGTCGTGTACAACCTGGAGGGACCCTTTATGTAAGAATGAGTACATTTCTTGTTGATAGTCTAACGTACTGACAAAGTAGTTACTGTACCAAGCACTTTTTTCTTTTACAATGTTAATTTTAAGTGACTATAGGTCTTATTTGAAATTTGTCTAAATGTAATGAAAACCTTTTTTTTAGATGTTCTATACTTTAACTGGCAATGTTTAACAACATGCGTAAATATGATTCAGTTGTATTTTTATATGACACATCTGATCATCTTTTTTCTGTCTAGGGAATCATGCACTCAGGGATCAATTGTTGGACTTATAGAAGTTTTAAAACAACGAGAGTTCCACTGGACCTGCACAGACAATGACTTTAATGTTTGAATTACTTTTACAAAGTGTTTGAATTGGTAAGCCAAGCAACTGTAACAGCATTAACTTAAAAATAACCACATAAAGTTTTTAATTGTAATCATGGAGAGAGAACTAGCAAATGGGCAGAGGCTTGGGCCCAATCCCAGTTGTATTTTTGTACCCCACATTTTTGTAAAACCAAGTGTGAAGGGGAAGGGCCTTAAAATTTACCCCTAAGAATTGGGACAGCACTACAGCATCTGCACACGTCATCATATTTCACCACGATCTCCTGCTTCATATGAGATGACATAATCGCGACTGCTGTAGTTATCCAGTTGCTTTATTTTTTGGTAATTATTTTTAAGAAATCACTGAAGGCATATATCATGTTATCATAATGATCTAATGTGGCAATAAGATCATAACTGTACTGCGTATTTACATAGTGGCCATATTCATCTATGTAAACACACAAAAAACAACACTAACATTAAAGCAGACACTGTAAAAAGCTCATTCCCAGCCACTAAACTTTTCTGACAGGGTATTCAAGTGTCATCGAGTGACAGTATCTAGTGTCACTGCTATACAGGAGTTATATGGATTAAGGAAAAAAGAGGAAGTGGTGGTATCAGAAAGAAGAGTGATATCAAAACAAGAGGAGGTCGTGGTATCAGAAAGAAGAGTGGTGATATTATAAGGAAGGCCTGATACACAAGGTAGTAGTGGTGTGGTTTTCAATGCAAGCGTGACACCACTGAATGTCTGTAAGATGAAACAAAAGGATTCTCTGAACGTCCCAGGCTATCCCAATTACTCAATGACCTCAGAAATTTTCTGTGTTCCAGCAAGGATTTTCATGGTGATTGGATGCACAGTGCTTTTCCCAAGGCGTCTGAAATCATCGCTTCAGGACTACCACCTCTAGAAATCTGCGTATCTCAGATTTCCAGGAACTCTACCTTTAAGGATAAAGACATACATGTCCCCGACATCAGAACCACTGCCTCTAGAAATCTCCAGTTCTGCGCGTTCCAGAATCTCCAGATTTCTTCTTCTCAAAGCTCAAGAGAGCTAAGTCTGCTTGTTCCATGCCTCAAGACCTGGAAGAAGATCCAGCTTCTTCTAACCACAGCGTCAACGACAGAAACATATATATATATATATGGTCCGTAATGTACACCAGCTGCACAATCCTCAAGCCCAATCAGCCACACCGGTCGCTCATGAAGAGAGAGAGATATAAACAGCACGAGAAGACAAGCGAGTGAGTGCATTCTGACAAGAAACCTCCATGCTAACTATTCTCTGTTCTACCTCGCAGAATCGAGTGGCTGATTGGAGCTGACACCCACTGCTACCCCTTCACAGACCCGAGAACATCACAATAATCACCACCACCAAAACACAGCACTTTCTGGGACTGAAGGAGGTTCACCTCTTACATCCGTGTGTGTGTATAATTTCCCTCTTTATCTCACCACTACATATATATATATATATATATATATATATATATATATATATATATATAGATAGATAGATAGATAGATAGATAGATAGATAGATAGATAGATAGATAGATAGATAGATAGATAGATAGATAGATAGATAGATAGATAGATAGATAGATAGATAGATAGATAGATAGATAGATAGATAGATAGATAGATGTCCTCAGTTCTTTGTTATTTCAGAATAAGGTTTACCTTATCAGACTTTAGCTTGTCTTTGGAAAAGATAACAGAGTTATTAATCACAATCCTTAACTTAATCACCTTCATTTAGTAATTTTAGTTACCCTTGTTTACTATTTTGTTAATAAATACTCATTTATGACAATTGTGTCTCACTTGTGTTGATAATAGAGTAAAAGGCTCTAAAAGTCAGACGATCTCATTGTCCTTCAGATTTTGCCAGATAATAAACACCTTTACATTTGTATAATTTAATTAACAATGTTTGATTGTTAATCATTTTGACAGTCAAACCTGTCTGGTGCCCCATTTAAAAGGAGTTATTTATCTGTTATTTCTACATTATTTGGTGCCCTACGAGAAGCTAAAAATCAATATTAGTATTAAAACCAAAATGCTGATGTTAATATTTGTTTTAAATCCAATTATCACTACAATAATTGGTGCCCTCGTGTGAGGCTAAACTATCAATATTAATATCATAACTAAAATATTGATAGTAATATTTATGATAAATCCAATTATCACTAAACCTGACACTGCCAGAATAAGGTTGCAATCATGCAGACAAAAAGACAATATTCAACCATGTTCGATTCAACTGTGGGTTGCTAAAAAATCTGAGACAAGATTCACTGAATAGCACAGTGATTATGCCAGCAAAAAAAAAGAAGTACCTCAAGAAAACTTTCTAACTACTAGTCTGGGTTGTATTTCAAGGGAACATCATTCTTACGATGTATCTTTAGTTGTTCCTTACTGTTAATTCTAAATCATCCATTATGCTTTTACTAGTTTTGTCTGCTGCTAAATAGATTAAATCACCAGATTCTACTGTTCACCCTTTTGACTAATTTGACTAATTGATTAATTCTGAGTGTGCCATGCACAGGTGAGAGGGCTTGACAATCCTCATGTACAAACACTCTGTCGTGGGGAAAAAAATGTCAACAAGGATGAATCCAAGTGCAAGTGATGATTTATTAACAACCTGACATCACAGACAAACAGGTACAAGAAAGTACAAAAAAAGAAACAAATGCAGAACTTAAACGGCTGAACACCATCGCTGCAATGAGTGCTGCGATATGTGAAAAACACACATACAAAAAGAAAACTTATCTACTTTAAGGATGCCTTGCTCTCTAGCAGGTTTTCTTACTAGTATAATCAAATGTACATAGACGATTAAAACAGAGACAGCTCATGTTATCACAGAATCATTTCAAAGAATGAATTCTTTCACAGAGTAAAATTCACATGTAGTGACGATGTTCAAATAGCATCAAATGTCCAGTTCCACATGAGAGGTTTCCGAGAATTACACTACTGAATGTCTGCAAGGCGAAACAAAAGGATTCTCTGAATGTCCCAGGATATCCGAATTGCTCAAAGACTTCAAGACTTGGTAACTGAAATCACAGTGCTTTTCCCAAGGCATCTGTAACCATCGCTTCAAGACCACCACCTTCAGAAATCTGCATGTTCCAGATTTCCAGGAATTATACCTTCTAGGATTAAGACGTCAGCGTGTCCCCGACATCAGAACCACCACCACCAGAAATCTCCAGTTCTGTGTGTTCCAGAATCTCCAGATTTCTTCTTCTCAAAGCTCAAGAGAGCTAAGTCTGCTTGTTCCATGCCTCAAGACCTGCAAGAAGATCCAGCTTCTTCCAACCACTGCATCGATGGCAGAAACATAAATATATCACTTTCCAACCCTCTAACAGAGACCTTGACATAGTGTGTTTCAGTATAAAATATTCTAATTAATTAGATGTTTAATACTAATATTCATTGATAAAAACTTCCGCAGTTCTTTTTTATTTTAAAATAAGGGTTACCTTGTCAGACTCTAGCTTGTCTTTAGGAAAGAAAACAGAGTTATTAATCACCTTCATGACTCATGCCTATGCACTTCATTTATTGTACATTAAGGTAATTTAGTTACCCTTGTTTACTATTTTGTTAATAAATACACATTTATTACAATTGTGTCTTCCTTGTGTTGATAATACAGTAAAAGACTCTAGTCAGACGATCTCATTATCCGTCAGATTTCGCCAGATAATAAACACCTTAACATTTGTATATTTCAATTAACAATATTTTATTGTTCAGGTTTTACAGAAAAAAAAAAATTTCCTTGGTTTTACAGTAAACTACTGGCAGCTGGGTTGCCAGCAATTTACAGTTTTTTTAGTCTAGAAAGAGCTTTATTGCCAGGTATGTTCTCACATACGAGGAATTTGTTTTCGTGACAGAGCTTCTACAGTGCAACAGGATAACAGAGACAGGACAAAAAAACATAATAAATATAAAGGATAGAGTAAATGAAGTAAATAAAGTAAGTAGTGAGTGCAAATATACAAATTGACAAGTGTATGTACGTGTTTATTACTATATACAATGTTATATGTGCAGCTGTTATGTGCAAATTGGCATGTAAAGTGTGTTGTTAAATAAGTGTATATGTGTATAAAAGTGTATAGCAGTAGTGATGTTGGTTCCACAATTATTATCATCAAGTGTTCATGAGATGGATTGCCTGAGGGAAGAAACTGTTTCTGTGTCGGGCTGTTCTGGTGCGCAGTGCTCTGTAGCGTCGACCAGAAGGTAAAAGTTCAAAGAGGCAGTGTGCTGGGTGTGAGGAGTCCAGAGTGATTTTGGCAGCCCTTCTGCCCTACTTCTGTAGTTTAAATTAACATTATATTACTGTTAAAATAATTTTTTACACTGTGTTTTTAAGTCTCACACATTTAACCCTTCAAGCCCCAGAGCAAATACCTTAGTCAATCACGGGGTCGGGGGCGGGGTCAGTCAAAAAAAGCTAAAAAGCCCAAGTAAAGTTTTAAAAACAACAGTAAAGTTGCAAGTGAAAACCAAGAGATCTGACTGAGTTTGCAATACTGCTTATTTTGACCTCACTGCTGGCTGGGAAAAGCATGTTTTCAGGCCTAATACGACTGCAGCTCTGCACAAGAAGTTTGGCCAGAGGAGAAATGGTAAATGGTCATGCCCAACTGAGCCTGGTTTCTCTTAGCTTTTTCCTTCACTTTTGTCAATTGGTGAAGATTGTTTGCCGCCACTGGCTTGCTTGGTTTGTGACTTGTGGAGCTGCCCATTGATGGATTTGCTCTTCAGTGTTTGGACTTTCAGCAGTGAAAATTAAACCACACTGAACTGAACTAAACTGAACTTCAACTCTGAAAAAAGTAGTGACACAATTTAAATTTACTAAAACTTCTATGTAAAGCTGCTTTGACACAATCTACATTGTAAAAGCGCTACAGAAATCAAGATGAATTGAATAGAATTACACCTCATCCCAATCGTATACAAAGTTATGTACATATATTGCCATACATCATATTTCTATATAGGACATTGTGTTTCTAGGTTTAAAAAAACTAAGTTTCATGTTTTGGAGAACTTAAAAATATAGTAATAAAATATATAATAAACTATATTCTACAAACTCAACAATAACTTATTCTTCATGACTGTAAAACTTTTAAAATCACACTGCTTTCTGGAAACACAATGAGGCTTCTACAAAAAATACCTACATTATTTAATAATGTGTTTATTTATAATAATCTATATAAATACTAATATTTGCTTGCTTAATTTTTCAGATTAATGAAGAAAATATTTACAACATTTTCCCACAAAAGAGGAGCAGTTTACTCAGACAGCTTTTGATATAATAAGTGCCAGAGCAGATATCTTTCATAATGTTTTATGTGTATTAATAGTCAATATTACTAATTTCTACACTTTTGTTGCATCAGACCTCACATCAATTAGATGAGACAGGAGATGTTATCCTCTGTTGCTGGTCTATTTGTTTGAAAAATGAGTTTCCATCAAACTCATCAAGTTTGCAGACGACACTACTGTTATCGGCCTCATCCAGAACGGTGACGAGTCTGCATACAGACAAGAGGTGGAGCGGCTGGCGTTATGGTGCAGATACAACAACCTGGAGCTGAACACGCTCAAAACAGTGGAGATGATAGTGGACTTCAAGAGAAACCCCCTTGCACTCCCCCCACTCACCATCATGAAAAGCACTGTGGCTGCAGTAGAGTCATTCAGGTTCCTGGGCACCACCATCTGTCAGGATCTGAAGTGGGACATTCATATAGACTCTATTGTGAAGAAAGCCCAGCAGAGACTGTACTTCCTTCGTCAGCTGAGGAAGTTCAACCTGCCACAGGAGCTGCTCGTACAGTTCTACTCAACTGTCATCCAATCCATCCTCTGCACTTCAATCACTGTCTGGTTCGGCTCAGCTGCCAAAACCGACCTCCGTAGACTACAGCGAATAGTCCGGACTGCTGAACGAATCACTGGCACAACTCTTCCTACACTTCAAGAACTGTACTCTTCCAGAGTGAGTAAAAGGGCTCGCAAAATCACTCTGGACGCCTCACACCCAGCACACTACCTGTTCGAACTGTTACCGTCTGGCTGGCGCTTCAGAGCACCAAGCACAAAAACAGCCAGACACAGAAAAAGTTTCTTTCATCAGGCTGTCTACCTTATGAACAGTTAAATATTCCCCTACTGTGCAATAAATATGTGCAATACTTTATCATACGCACTTGTACACAGCACCTTATATCAATATACAATGCAATACCTTCTACATTCGCACTTGTACACAGCACCTTATAACCTGTATTTATAACAATCTGTACATACAACTCAACATCCAGGTTTCTTGACTAACCGCATCTGTTTAATGTTTATCATTTTTATTTTTATTTAATTTTTTTTTTTTTTTTTTCATATTTATTTTGTGTTGTCACTTGTCACTTTATGTACACTGGAAGCTTCTGTAGCCAAAACAAATTCCTTGTGTGTGTGAAGCACACTTGGCAATAAAACTGATTCTGATTCTGAAAAGAGGACGAGCTCATCCAGGAGCACAATGTAAATGTCTTAAACTGTTTCAGATATTTATGGTTTTCAGAAAACTACATTATACATATATATATATATATATATATATATATTTTTTTTTTACTAAAACAGAAATAGCTTTGTTGAATGCATTTCACCTTGTATAAACATGGTTTGTTTTTATAAACTTATTTCTTTACACTAGTATACATTTTAAAAGCACTCTGTCCATTACTATTGAAAATACTTGAGTTTCATTTAGTATCAGTCAGCACAGTCTACTCAAATATTTTGGAGATACCATTCACAGAGATACATAGAAATGCTTTATTCCCTGATGTCTTTGCATAAAAGCTATTGTAAGGAAACTTAAAAAACATGAAATTTATAATGGCATAATTTCATAGTAATAAATTTAACATTTATTTTACAGTGTGAGATTGCTAATCCACTGAAAATTGCTGTCTGAGGGATGACCATGAGGACTTCTGCATTGTCTTGGAGGATAAGCAGGTCATGGCTTGCTTGGAAAATCTGGTTAGAACTGCTGAACTGTATTTTTACAAACATTCCTCAATGAATTGATTCCTCAAAAAATTGATTGATTGTGTTGCTAATATTGTGACATACAGCTTTTTAAAATGTACTGGTTTTATATGTTATGAAATGCATAAATTCTGTCAGATTTTGTATAAAAATTTTAGTATTCCCACAAAAAAGTTTGTGCATGCACAGAGTAAAAAATGACAGAACATTTTTAAAGCATGGATAAAGCACTTTTTCAGAGCTTAAAACTGATGTAAAATTTAAATAGATTTGTTTAACAAATTGTATGAACCATTTTGTTATCAGTGGAACTTGTAATAAAATGATATTTGGCAAAAAAATGCATTATGTATGTATTTCATTAAAATTATTTATTTAAAATGTTACGAATGAGTAATTTTCATTAATACATTTGAGTAAATTGTGGTTTATTTGCTTAAATTATAAAAGCAAATTCCACTAATAATATTAAAATCGTCATGTATCACTCAAAAAATATGTAGCAAACTTCACAGTAGTTTTTGCTTTAAAAAAAAGTCTTGGAAACTAGCTTACTTAAACATAGTGCATGCAATATTGTTACAGCTAGCCTATTTGTTTAAGTAAAAAGCACATACGATTTCTTACAGCGCGTTGAGCAAATAGATTTCTTTCAAATGTAGACTATTTATTATTTTAATTGCGTGTTAAATTGCTGTCAATTTATTATGAGTGCACAGATTATATTGGCTTTTTTGTTTTCTTTCCATACATAAGTTTATCTTTCAAACCGTTGTGTTCAAATGATTTTGCTGGTAAAACAAAACAAAATCTACTCTTTCGAAACACCTGAATTGTGTTTTTATTTGTCCTTGCCCTCCTGTGAAAATTTTATTTCTTTTCAAAATATTTCCAGAGGGTTGCTAAATGGAGAGAAGACATTTTTTACAACATAATAGTTTTAATAACTCATTATTAACAACTCATTTCTTTTCTTTAGTGACAGTGCACATAAAATATATATTTTTAGTTGTTTTGCAAGATACTAATATTCAGCTTAAGGTGCAAAGTTTAACTATAGGTTAATTAAGCAAGTCACTGGACAATAGTGGTTGGTTTTGTAGCCAATCAGGAAAAGGAAAAAAAGATCATTCTTAAGGGAGCAAATAATGTTGACCCAGTGGTCAAAAAAAATTTATTTCAGCCAAACTAAAAGAAATAAGACTTTCCCCAGCCAGAAGGTAAATCATATTAGAAAAAAACTGTGAAAATGTCCTTAATTGGTCTGTTAAACAGCACTTAGGAATTTTTTTGTGAAAAAGAATACAAATTTCACAGGAGGGGTTAACAACAATATTACTTTAACTGTACATATCTGTGTGTTAGCAACATGCGGATGATCAGATTTCACTCCATTATAGTTAAACTCTGCAGCGACTCCCGAAATCTCATGTGTTGTAAACTGCGACTCCTGCTCAACTGTACTCAACATTGAACACCCTGAGAAGGGGCTAATGCAGACTATTAGCCTTACAGATTTTAAAGAAAAACATGCAAATTTTGGTTACTGTTGTAATGATGTGAATGTTATAACTTTCTTGTTTACCTGCATGTGGTTTTAATGGATTAAAAAGTACACAAACTGCTCAAATAAAGAAATATTCCAAACATCCTTTAATGCAAACATGGTGTGTTTTACACTTAATTTAACATACAATTGTATAATTTCTTAGACTCTGTATTTTTAAGAGATGATTCATAAAAATTTTTAAATATAATCATTTTACATTAACTATTCTATACGTCTTCCTTGTGTTCAGTAAGGAACCTCATTATGTAAGATATATGGAAGATTTGGAGGGTGAGTAAATTAACTTTTTGTTCTTCCTTTGTTTACATGCTTGTACCTTAAGTGTTAGTACTATTACTACATAATATTACTACCTAAACATTTCAAATCTTACACTTTCATATGTATTTTTTTTAAGTATTAATATGTACCTTTAGGATACTAAACTGGACCCTTTAGCTACAAATAAGTACAACATTTGTACTTGGTATTTTAAAAAGTGTAAGGTTATAGCTTTAATCTCCAGATATTGTTGATTCATTTCAACATAAAAGACCTTTTTTCTGGTTTTAGTGTTCAGGTTTGGGTTTCTGTAAATACTAAAGAATTAAGCATGATATTGATATGTGCTAATCATGTAGTTCCTACTTGAAACAGAGGAAACATGATCTGCCAAAAGAGAACATACCTGATCTGAGAAGTTGGTTTCTCTAGAAATGGATGCCTTTACAATTTAACACACAGCATGACAACATATTGTGAACAGCATTTTTTAATTTACTCTGCATGACAGAAAATAAATAAATAATACATTTAAAAAGAATATTTAAATAAGCAAATATATTGGATGATTGGATCCTAATATTCTGGCATGTTATGTTTATTGTTTATCAGTCAGACATTCATACATTTTCCTTCGGCTTAGTTCCTTTGTTCATCAGGAGTCGCCACAGAAGAATGAACTGCTAACTTATCCAGCATTTCTTTTACACAGCGGATGCCCTTCCAGCTGCAACCCAGTATTGGGAAACATCCATACACACTCATTCACACACAGACATTCATACACTACGGACAATTGAGTTTATTCAACTCACCTATGGCACATAGCTTTGGACTTGTGGGGGAAACCGTAGCACCTGGAGGAAACATGCAAACTCCACACAGAAATGCCAACTGACCCAGCCGAGACTCAAACCAGGGACCTTATTGCTTTGAGGCGACAGTGCAAACTACCGAGCCATCACGCCATTATTTGACAACATGTCGTCACCTTAGAATTATAAGGTTCTATCTAAAACATTTTTGTCAAAATTTAGTTATTCCAAAGAATACACAAGACATGTCACTCGTATCTTTTTGAATGGGGAAAAGTGTAACTGTCAATATGGTGCATGAAGCCCCGCCTATTAGTGCAGGAGCCAATCAACGATTGCTATATGGAGAATAAAAGCCTGCCTTCTAGTACAGGACCCAATCATAGATCGTTATAGACTGACGATACTCTGGGGGAGGGGCTCGGATCAGACGTGAGTTTCTGCAGATTTTGTGTAATTTGGATGTTTAAAAATGAAACTAAAAAGACAGTTGTTGTTCAATTTCTTTGGTGATCCCTAATATGAAATTCAATCGTAAGTTTGGCAAGCAGTTTTGGAGAATTTAATGTTTCTTAATTCAGACAGAAGGCCCGAGCATACTGCCCGAGAGGCGTTTCAAAGATGGCCGCAGAGTGAAATGACTTGCCTTAAAGGGACTTTGGTTGTTCACGTATTTATATTAAAGGACAACTTATTTACATTATATGATTTTTTTCTGTCTAAGCTGTTTACATTTGAACACTTTTTATTTAAAAAAAAAAAAAAAAGGTTTTATCTATAAAGTCGAACTCTAGCTTAACTCTTTAAGGTGGGCCAATCAGCATTTCGAATGCACGAACGAGGACCAATCAGGATCATCTTTCTTGGTCATTTTGCCGGACTGCTCAGTTGACAGCGGGAAAGACCAGAAAGAAACACAAAATCAGAGTCGACTAAATAATGCCGCATCACATAAATTTGAGAAGAAACCTAAAACTGAAAAGATGTGTGTAAATGTGATGATTTAGAAGCATTTTTAAACATTGAGATGAAATGTTACATTTTACATTGTTGAAAAAGAAACAGTTATAAAGCAAATTTAATATATTAAATGTGAAATAATTTTATTTGTGTATATATAGTCAGTGAAACATTTTTCAGTGTTTGTTAAACAACTCATTTGCTCATTGTCTGTTTTCTTTTAAAGTCTTTAAACTTGATATTAAGCATTGAAGGGGCATTTAATTCATAGGACATTCAACAAATTTAATTCAATATTTCACATAAAGCATATAATTCAATATGAATATGACCATATTAATTACATAAAATTAACATTTGCACTGAACACAATATTTAGCACAGCCTTGTATGCTTAATTTGAATAAGAAAAATCTATGTTATAGAAAGCAAAAAACGTAACTTTCTCAAACATCAACTTATTGTTACAACAACAATTTAAACATTTTTCAATTAATAAGCAGACTGGTTGTATTTCTTGATAAGTAAATGATTCAATTAATGATCTGCCAGATAGAATCTTATAATTCCAAGCGGAAAATTACTGTTTAGAATCAGAAGGTTCTATCTGCATTTGCCCTGTTTGTTTTACCCCAACTTGCTAATTGAAGAGTATTTTGATTATTTACATTTAGAGTACATTTAGGGTCTCTGTCATGTTAAAGTATGAAAGAGAACCGTTACACACATATTATTTGCTTAATGGAATGCAAAGACTATGAAGCTCAATATCTCAAAATCATTTAGAATGGAGATAGAACGTTGTAATTCCAAGGCGACGATGAGCACACAAATCCTCACAACACATTCGAAAACAGAAATAGCACAGACCACAGTGTAAATGTGTCAAGGGACCACAAAATGCAACAAACCCGGCTGTTTTCTATTTAGAGTACACTGTTGATTTAGCATTAATTGTAATTCCTCAAACAACAAGGAATCATACAATAAGGACGTTAAAAAAACACCTTTCAGATGTACTACCCTGATTCTAAACAGGTTTGTCACTTTTTGGGTTCCCCACAACACATTTTTGTAGTCTGCACTATTTGCTGCACGTTTCTGTATTTGCATGTGTTGTCAAACTGACAATATAAACTATAAATTTTCCTATCACTTTTGGCCACGACTCTTGTAATCTGCTTTTATGTAGTCATCTTTTTGTGTTAGATATCAGACACCCAGAACAAACACCTGAAATGCATCACTCTGCAAAATAAACCAATCAACATAAACCTACCATTATTTTTATTTTCATTTAAAAATATTACAGGATGTTTTTTTTCTTTCCATGAGTTTCTCGTTTCATTCCATTCAGTTATACAAAGGTAAATAAAGGGTACAAATCTATACAAATTGTTTTGCCTGCAAACAACTTTTCCTTTTTTTTAAATAACATTAATTTATTTACTTAATCATCTGTAAATGTATTTACAAATATCACAATTAGATCCTGCAAAATGTCTGTTTTTAAATTACTTCTAACACAACGTGGTGAGATTTGGATAAAAATCACATGTTTGATTACCATTTAATATTACAAAATATCCTAAAACATATGGTATCATGGTGGCAGAGTGGGTAGCACGATTACCTCACAGCAAGAAGGTTGCTGGTTCAAGCCTCGGCTGGGTCAGTTGGCATTTCTGTGTGGAGTTTGCATGTTCTCCCCGTGTTCGCATGGGTTTCCTCTGGGTGCTCCTGTTTCCCCCAAAGACATGTGCTAGGTGAATTGGGTAAGCCAAATTTTCTGTAATGTATGTGAGTGTATAGATGTTTCCTAGTGATGGGTTCATTCCACTGTGGTGACCCCTGATTAATAAAGGGACTATGGAAATGAATGAATGAATTAATGAATGAATGAATCCTAAAATATGGTATCACATTGTGAAAAAAACAGACCTCAGAAACAAATAATGCAATGTCTGCAACAAACAAATCCTAAAAAACTTTAATAGCTTCACGTTTTCATTAATTACACCATGAATGATGTTTTCTTTAAGCTAAGAAAGTAAAAATAAAACAAAAACTACATTTACTGTATCAGTTCATTCATATTCATATGTTCACTAATCCTGACAGACCTCTTTATTGCAAACTTCAGCATATATGGTGGTTTCTTGTCCTGAGCTTTGCGCTGAGGTGCTTTTGGTTTGGGGACTGGTGAAGTCAATTTCTCCATAGTGGACAATGTCATCCTCAGCATTTGGCATCTCTGGCTCTTCACTCTCCAAAAAGGCAGCATTAGCATAAACAGTGCTGATCTGCACAGGTTTTTCCTGAAGCTGAAAGAGGAAATATATTAACAGACCAAATCTGTGGTTTCAGTTTTTAAATTTCCGTTTCTGCACATTGTTAGCTATTACAATAAACTGAGTATTTATATCAGATAACCATTTATCAGCTTCCTGTTTGAAGTGACAGTAATGAGAACTGCCAAATGGCCACAGAACATACCTGATCCGTGTCAGTTTCCCTTTCAACGAATGACTTTACTCTTCGAATTCTGTATTAGTGAGAAAAACAATAGTTCACAATGGACCTCCATTTTAAAAGCACCAGATATTATGCACAGATGAAGCAAAGTTATTAGTGCTTCTTTGACTTGTTTATAGTTTTCATGTTTTCCCATGTGATCTTTAACAGATCAAGCATTTCGTGTTGACCCTTGTCACATTTTCCAGCTTCCTCGGCAGTGGAATTTTGTCATAGTTAAGTAAACTTAGAGTGTAGTGAGTGTGAGAGTACCACAATTAATATTTGCATTCCTATTTGCTCAAATGGTAAAAGAAATGATAAGTGATAAGTGTTTAACGACTTTCAATAGAAGGAAACCAACTGTGAGAGACCGACAACAGCAGCCAGAAGAGAGAAATTACTGCATTCCCCATAGACCAGTGGTGCCCAAACTCGGTCCTGAGGAGTTTAGTTCCCACACCAGTTGAACACCTGAACCAGCTAATCAAGGTCTTTCTAGGTATACTTGACAGGGTTCATACAAATTTTTACTCCTAAAATTCCATGACTTTTTCAAGATTTTTCCAGAACTTTCACATACATTTTCATGACCTATTGATTCATGTAATGTCATGGTAAATAATAAGAAAAACAATGCATGTTCAAATTTATTACAGCAAATCATAGAACATGCAACAATCTCATTTATTCATTTTCTTTTCAGCTTAGTCCTTTTATTAATCTGGGGTCGCCACAGCGGAATGAACCGCCAACTTATCCAGCATATGTTTTACACAGTGGATGCCCTTCCAGCTGTAACCCATCACTGGGAAACACACTCTCATTCACACACATACACTACAGACTATTTAGCTTACCCAATTCACCTATAACACGTCTTTGGAAACCGGAGCACCTGGAGGAAACCCACATGAACTCGGGGAGAACATGCAAACTCCACACAGAAAAGCCAACTGACCCAGCTGAGGCTCGAAGCAGCGACCCACTGCGCCACCGTGCAGCCCCACGCTACAATCTATTTTGTTTAAATTTGTTTATAAAATTTTGATAATGCTTACACAGCACTAACAATGTGAGAGCAAGTTTTTGGCCAAGGACAGAAAAGAAAAGACCTATATTCAATTAAGGTGGCACAATATATTGTTTCAGCATCGATATCGCAATGTGCGCATCCGCAATAGTCACATAGTTTAATCATAATGTAGTAAAAGTTTATCATCTGAATGTATTTTTAAAGAGATTCACCCAAAAATTACATTACATTTTCATTACACCCTTTACTTGTTTCAAACATTTATAGCTTTTCTTTTTTTATGAACACAAAAAGAATATAATTTAATAACTCCTTAGTATTGAAACAAGTGAAGTGTGAGTAAATAGTGAGTACATTTTAATCTTTGAGTGAACTGTCCCTTTAAGGCCTGTGACTGTATGAACATTTCAATATTTCAAATTTTAAAACATCCGGCCACAAGTATTTTTTGTAACTTTAATAAAGATTAAATAATATACAATGAAGACTATGCCTTGTTGATTATTCAATATCTGTACCTGAATAGTGAATACCTGAAAACAATAATTCACTTTTATCTTTACTATATTTTATTGATCTATGCCTGTAATTTATTTGTTATATATTGTTCAAGATTCACTCCCTTACAAAATTAATTCAATCAATCCTCCCAATCAATCCAAATAAACCTGTTAAATCATGAAATTGTATTCAAATCGCAATATATATCACAAAAATACAAAATTCCGTAATGTCAGATTTTTCCAACATCACACAGCCCTAATTCAAGTATACAGATATTTGTTAAACTAATTTCCATGACTTTTCCAAAACAAAGTTTTTTTTTTGTTTTTTTTTCCAAAACTTTTCCAGGCCTGGAAAATGCCATGTCAAAATTCCATGACTTTTCCAGGTTTTTCCATGACAGTATGAACCTTGCTAGAAACTTCCAGCCAGGTGTGTTGAAAGAAGCTGGCGTTAAACTGCAGAACACCAGCCCTCCAGGACAAAGTTTGGGCACCCCTGCCATAGACGCTGCATTACAAACACCAAGCATTATATTGAAGCAAAGATAATATAATACAAAGTGTAGCTTTATAAACATATCATTTATTTATTAAGATATTAAAATCTCTATTTTTAAGATGCTTTTAAGACATTAAAATGCTTGAAGATATCTTTAAAATCTTCAAGATGCTGGTCACTAGGTCGTCACCATCTTGTGTAAAGGTTATATTTTTTCCATTTTTTCTTATTTCAGTTTGTTTGGAACAACAGCCAATAGTATCTAGATGCAGACTTTGATTTGCAAGCTGAGACTGCATATGTCAGAGATGCAATGTCAGACACAATGCACTCAATGGAGTTAGTGACGTCACTGAGGGCTAGGGTTAGGCATGAAAAAGCATTGCAAGCAGCTCAGTTAACAACTGCACCAAGTCTGCATCAAGACCCCTCTCATAACAGCAATTAAACTGATCACTTCTCAGGTCATTATTATACCCCATAAGATTTTTTTTTCAATTGGCTACAGAACAAACCACTGTTGTCCAATGGCTTGAAATAACTTGTCTTCTTGACCCTAGTTAAGCTTTTAAATTGCACTTGCCAAATAGTTATCTTACAATATGACTAGTAAAATATATATCTTGATCAAGACAAAAAAAATTTAGTTGTTAAACTAAAAATATCCATTAAGCAGCACTTAAAAACATTTGGAAAAGTTAAAAAACTGCAAAGTAGGGCTTTTAATTTTGACCTGCCCTGAATATTGCATTGTGAATGTCAGAATGAATTTATTTCTAAGTCTGGTCACTGTTTTGCATGCATCATATTCTTGATGCCTCAAAAAGTGTGCAAAAAGGCCATCTGCCTACCTTAGGAGAAGTGTTACCAGCAGAAATAAAAACAGAAACAACGAAACTCCTCCAACACAGCCAATGATCAAATACAGAGATTTCAAGGCAGCAGCATCTGGACATTAAAAGAAATAATAATAAAAGAAACTTGTTTAGCAAACTGTTGTTCAGCACTGATAAAAATTCCAATCAGTTTAACCAGAAGCTATACTAAGATTATTAGAAAAATGTTTAATGCATATCTGTAATAAACTCACCTTCCACAACTAGCTGGATCCCTTCTGACGTTTGATTACCAAGTTTATTCTCTGCCTTGCAGAAATACAAACCTCCACTATTAGTATTTACATTTAAGAACAAGCGTTCTCCAAAAATCAGTTGTTTCTCCAGTCCACCTTTGTACCAGGTGTAGTTCATTTTATCTGATGGATTGGCTGTGCTTTTGCAGGTCAAAGTCACATTTGTGCCAACAGGCACTGAAGCAGATGGACTGATGATGATGTTAGTTTCTTTTGGAGGAACTAGGACAAAAAAAGACATCTGTTTCATTCTACTAGAAATACAAAACTACTACATCTGTACTAGAAATCACACAAGTCTGAACTGTAAGGATGGCTATATCTCTCCATAATATTAATATTAAAACCCTGAGAACTGTTATGGAACTCAACACGAGACAAGACCACGAGAATGGTCAGGGACCAAAACAATAAACTTTCTAATCTGAAGTTCTAATTGTTCAGGTTCAGGTTGTCTTGATCATGCATCCTGAGCCCCCCCTCTTTGCCCTGGTCTTTACCTTCTCGACCAGAGTAGCTCCACACAGAATGTCCAAGTTTTAATATGGTGTATCTTGTGGCTCTATATTCATGTTTGGTGTCAGTTTAAATGTCTCTGTGTGATTGATAAAGTGGTCCTAATTTCACTGTAATATTTTTCAATCTCCCTTATATCAGTTAATTTGGGTTTTGACTTTGATAAGATCTTTGTCAGATGCTCCACTTCAGGGAAATGGTCTTCACATCAACTCATGACCAGGCAATGGTCTTGGTGAAGCTTTTATGGTTTTGAATTTATGGTGATTTGAGTATTTAGGCAAAAGGTCATCCATTCAGGCTCAATGGATGAAGCATACAACATTACAGACCTGTTAATTTCTGAATAACACTGATTTAGTATAATACAATCTAGTGGCTAAATCAAACTTTATGTATAAGCAAGCATGGGGCGGCCTAATATTACTTAAAGGAAATTAGTTTACAGTTATATCCTCTGTCTAAGAACCAGAACTGGCGAGGATGTGTCCATGAGCAGATGTAACTGGCCAGCATACTGACTCTTAAGTGACTTTGGGTAAACGATGAACCACTTACTGAAAATAAGGATTTATTAAGTTAATCAATCTAAATTATACCAAATCACAACCTATAAGATAATCAGCTTGAATTGGATGAACCTAAATTAAAATTATTATAAATTGGAGTCAGATTAAATTTGGAGTTGGAAACAAATTAAAATAAATTCTACCAAATAAAAATATTTCTTTTCATATGTGCTAAAAAGGCTTACACGCATTTAACCTTCACCCATACTGTTAGTTTCGTCATAGGACTAATAGGTGGACCCCTACAGAACATAAGGCTCATGAAAAAGAGCAACATGACTCCACGTTACTTACACAAGACATTTAGTAACATGGTGGTCTCCACAGTTGAGTCATTAGATGTATTTCTTGGGTACGTAACAATGCAGGAGATGTTTCTTCTGTTATCCACATATGAAGCTTTGAAGGTCATGAGTGAAATCACTGACTGCGTTATATTTGGGTTCTCCAGTAACTGTGTTGTAATGTTGGCATATTCAGGAATGTAAGACCAGGTTATATTAGGAGGTTGTTTTGGGCAGGGGGCTTCAGCAGAGCAGCTCACATTCACTGTACTTTCCACCATTACTTCTTGCAGATCGGAGGGTTTAAGGATGGGAGTCTGCGGTATATCTACAGGACAAAAAGTAGACTGTCTAAAATATTACATTTAAGAACACATTTAACACTGTCTTCATATAATCACACAAGGAAGTGGTGAAAAGTGACTTTGTGAGACGCTGAGAAATTCACCCAAACAATCCAGCCAAAATGTGCCTTCAAACAGGAATGGAAAGTCTTTTTGATTATGAATCATAAAGGAACAAAAGATCAGTGTATTTCTTGGAGACACCATTGGTTTCTGATGGCTTCACATGAATAGCCATTCAAATTATATTTAATACTGGGGGGAAATGTACTGAGAGAAGATTGTTAATTGCTATGACTGATATATTTAATTTTTAAATTATTATTATTATTTTTTCACCACAACAGCCACATTGCCCTGTCTTGTCATTATAGTACATTTATCAATTACAGTTAACAAGTACTGGGAAAAAATTTAGCAAGGTAATGTTTTGCAGTGAATGTTTTTATGGCTGTCGAATAATGGGATGCTACATTTAAAGAGGAATTAAAGATCTACCATTTTTTTATTTAATAAGATTACTAGACTGTAATAAACTTGGAATGATTAATACTACAAGCGCCATCTCAAAACAAAGTGAAAAGGAGGAAAGATCCAGTTTACATGCTTCATAATTGATTATACATTTACCTTTTGTAAATTAATCATTTAAATTGAACATTATAATGTGATTTCGCATAAATTCTAACACAAAGTATTAATTCTCTCTTCCATTGTCTCTACGTCTAAAGAAAATTGTAAAATTATTAAAGATTATAAAATTGATTATATATACACATGCACACATAGACATACTACACACATCTGTATGTATATGCATGTACACACACAGTTGAAGTCAAAATTATTAGTCCCCTTTTGAATTTTATTATTATTTTTTTTTTATATTTCCCAAATGATGATAAACAGAGCAAGGAAATGTCCACAGTATGTCTGATAATATTTTTTCTTCTGGAGAAAGTCTTATTTGTTTTATTTTGGCTAGAATAAAAGCAGTTTTTAATTTTTTAAAAACTATTTTAAAGGAGAAAATTATTGGCTCCTGGAAGCTATACTTTTTCCGATTGTTTGCAGAACAAACCATCGTTAGACAATAACTTGCCTAATTACCATATCCTACCTAGTTAACCTAGTTATGCCTTTAAACGTCACTTTAAGCTGTATAGAAGTGTCTTGAAAAATATCTAAAATAAATAAAAATTTTATAAAAATTAATAAAAAGTAAAAATATAAACCAGTTATTAGAAATGAGTTATTAAAACTATTATGTTTAGAAATGTGTTGAGAAAATCTCAGTTAAACAGAAATTTGGGAAAAAAAATAAACGAGGGCTAATCATTCTGACTTCAACTGTGTGCGTGTGTATATATACATAAAATTTAATTAATTTACAGCTATTTTATAGTTCTCTATTTATGAGAACGCATGTCTCCCACGAGAAGACATGACAAATAGTGATACATGAACCACAAAATATCTCAAATAAAAAAAAACTATAAATCACAGAGTAATTTTAACATTAAATGAGTAACAGTTCACAGAGCAGACCCACTTACCTGAGACAGAAATGTAGACAGGATTGGTATATGAGAAATACCAATGTTGTGGTTCGATTTCAACTCTAAAGTAGTAGTTGTCTGAATGACTTTTCATGACATTGTAGAAAACTGTCGTACAATCATACTTGCTAAGTTTTCCAGTCATCTCTATGTGGCTAAATCCTTTAGTCATGTTTGTACTTCCATTATAAACCACATTAGTCGGATCTTTTATTTCATGGGTTGTTTTGACCCAAAAACCAAATATTCTTCCATTGTTCATCTGTGTGCTGTCTGCCTCAAATTCACAGGGTATCCTCAAACAAGAGCCACTAAGTCCTGTTATATTGCTAGGTAAATGTGCATTATATTGTTCTGAAAACAGAAAGGTCATACAAGCTAAAACAACTTAAAATCCTTTTCCCCTCACAATAATAATAGAAATGTTTTCAGATCATTTTAGGTGTACACTTCAAGAACTGACTCACCTGTACATTTTAGTAAAAACGCATAAGGGAAGAGGAGAAAAAACATTAAAGGAAAGATGGACATCTCGACTGCTGTAAGTACAAACACAGACATAGAAACAGTTTTTAATCAGCTATACGGTATGTCAATTTTCAACTTGAATTTGTTAAAAGTTCACAAAACAACAACTCACCTACAGCAGTATACGGTATCATTCAGTGAAATGGAGGCTCTGACACAATTTCCTGACTGAGCAGTGGATTTCTAACAGCCTAACTAGTTTGCAGACAAAAGAAGTGATGCTGCAGTTAACTCTTTCCAGGGCCTCTCTATGGTGTAACAGGTAAAGAATTGAACATTTCAATATTAAAACAATCAATACCCCAAAGTCACACGCATTGAAACTACAAAATGCTCTACATCAAATTTATTCAGATTGACTTAATTATGAAATAGAATATCCTGAATGAGTTAGTTTTTTATACCTTTGAGCAGTCTGTTGTACTTCCTCATATGCAAACCTGTTTAGCAACCCAAATTCAGGGAACAGAGAGGCTTTAGTTTGGAGTTAATTATTTTTGCTCAGTTAGAATGAAGAAGAGGTAAGAAAAGCGTGTGGGCTGAAAATGCTGTAGGGCAGAATACAAATTTAATTGATGTTGTCAGCCTCTTGCTTAGACACCTTGAACACCAGAAACATGTCCCATCCAACAAAGATCACAATTCTGCAAAGAAAATACCAAAAATAGAGTAGACTGGAATCATTAAATACTTGTCTTTATTCAAGATAGACAGTACAACAGGGTATTTAAAACATATTTCCCCTAAAATACTCAAAAGGTAATGGTGACTTTATTTTTAGCAATAAGAATGACAATATGAAATATGAACTCGTCTTGCAGAAATCACTTTCATTTGCCCTTCTTGAATTTGCCTGGCGTAGCACTTGTCTTCTGTTTCTTTTTGGCAGATCCCTTTGTTTCAGGCTCCTAGATACAAAAAGAAAAAAATATAAAATGTTTCAATAATAAACCTTTTATAAGCATTACAGTATGGCTATTTTTCTTCAGATAGGACAGATTTCTCAGTTATTACATCCTCCTACCTTACGCTTAGAAGAGATTGATCCGGTTACAGTAAAGAACGTGTCCAGTCGGCCCTGGGTGCTGCCTTGTCTGCTCTTTGTGATCTTCTTACAGCCGTTACGGATACGATCCTCACTGACAACACACAAGTTAAAAAACATAAAATATCTGACAAACATATTCAGCTGCTGTGAGAATGTAGCCCAAATACAAGACAACTGGCATTCTATTCATTCAATCTCACAGTACTACGAGATTCACTTTCCAGCAAAGACCCTTTTCACGAAGAACATTGTGATGCAATATTAAAATAATTCAGAAATACATTTAAAAAAAGAAGCTAAAATAAGAAGGTAAAATAACCATTAAAACTTTTTCCCTTTAAACCAAACTTAGGATTTCAGACAGCAAAGTTTAAATCAAGTCCATATAAATAAAAAATGAGGAACCCAGTCATAGACACTATAACAAATTAATCATACAAAAATGACTCCTATTCACCATATCAAATTGATGTACTGACTATTGCCTATAAGGTTGTGACCAAGAAAACAGAAAGAGAATATTCAATTTAAATTTGCATGTTCTGCTTGTCTGTGTGAATGAGTAGTGTAGTTTTGTTTGCTACCCATGAACACACTGCTTTCAGGTATTTGTAGATATTCGAGTTGGTTGCTACTCAGGTCTGAGGTTACATTTAAAAATGTATTTCACTACAGATTACAAAATGTGTGCTTTAAAAGGCGATTAGCAATGCATTTTATTACATTACTCCAATTTAGCAACCTAATCTAAATACCAGAATCTAATCTAATTACAAATGAATGGGATTCTATGTGGTTTCATGCTGCATTCCAAGCTTCAAAATGAATCACATCATATATAATGCATATATATAGAACGAGTACTTCATAAAAATCCTCTCTGGAGAAGCTAGCCGCTCAAAAGAATTGCTGATTAAAAAAAATTAAATTAATAGCCAAAGGAAATATGGTTGCAAGTAATTTTGTTAAAGATCCATACAATATAACAACCGCACTTCATGCTGCTTTAGGGAAACAAACCCCAAATCTATCCATTTGAGAGTCATTCCAATGCCATCTCGCGGCAATTTGTAACTTTTTGATTTCGTGGCTGATTCATATGAATTCGTACAATCTCATTCGTACAATCCCAATGACAGTTAGGTTTAGGGGTGGGGTTGGGTGCCACACCTCCTTAAAAATTGTACATTTTAATATGACTGAACTCTGGGTTAGCCACTAAACTGACAAAACGTACAACAGTTATGCTTCCTCGTGAGTTCAGGCTGGTGTGACTGACACTAAATCATTTGTTCACAATGAATTGGATCATGAACTTGCATTACCATTGTCACATTTAGAAGTTTGTCTGTAAAACACAAAGCTGTCATTTGACTTTATAAACTTATTTACATGTATGATTTACATAGATGTTAACTCAATCCAAAGTGAATTCGGAGATTGAGATTGGTGTTATTTTTGTATTCATTTCTTACATACAGTATAATAAATGAAATAACCATTCAACATTCAATTTATAAGAATATTGAAAAATAAGAGGTTTTTTTTAAAGATTAAAAGACTTTTTTAGACTGAATGTTTTTCGATGTTAATAAAGTTGTTGTACGTAAACATAAATTAGATAAAAACAGTATTTCCAGGACAGAAATGCATTCAGTAACTGGTTTTCTGTTGTCCATTTTTGTTTAGTGCACACATTTGTTTATTAGTTACAATCTCTATGTTTACTTAAATTAAATAAAGAAATGTCAATAAAATTCAAAGTAATCACTTAGTTAATCTAAAATGCTTTTTTGATGTAACTAATTTGATTCCTGCTCATTTAAAATGTAATCAAAATGAAATAGTGACTTAGATTTTGTATTTTAAATGCTTAACATTGTTACACTGCATTTTGCAACTCCCCAGCCCTGGTTGCACCTGAACTGCTTCTCAGCACACATAAACTGTATTAGCCCGTCCTCGTCAGGTTCATTCCACTTCAGATCGACAGAGGTGCCATCCACGACCTCAGGTTCCAAGAAGAGACCTCGAGCCTCTTTATACAGCCAGTCCTCTGGAGCAGGGTGTTTCTACAAAACAAACAATACATTGTAAACCAGTTAAATGGAAGGCTGGATGCATTGTTAAAAACACAAAGCAATCACTTAATTACTTCGATCACGTCTGTCATTGGTAACTGTCCATGAAATAGTTTGATTTTACTCATTCAATTAACAAGTTGAAAGCATATTTCACTCACACTTGAACTTTTTTCAAATAATTTATTAATTTTGGCAGAAGAGACAAACTACAAGCTTTGAATGCTTATATTCTCTATAAATGCATATGTTGTTACTGTTTTTGAAGCACACTAGGTTAAGGATAACCTTAAGACTAACATATTGATGCAAACAGTTATACATTTTTATTTAACGTAGACCAAGTCCTATTACTAGATTTAAAAGTAGAGATTTTAATCAGTATTGTGCCAACTTAGCGTCACCGCCAGTGACTAACTGAATAGTGGTGTTTTGTAATAAGCTTAGTCTTTGTTAAAGAAACATGACTCAAACCATGTACCAGGTATTCCTGGAACAAATTCTACTGCTCTGACAATGTTCCCACAGGATAAAGTTACATACTCCACAGCCAAGGCAATAAAGGTTGCTATTATAATTCACGTTAAATTCGGGCATTTAAAAGAAAATTGAGAAAAGTTTAAATATTATTATAGTCTTAAAACATGGGACCCTTGTATATTTTGCAATTATCTGATAGTACCAAATGACTTAAATTGCCATCAGTAGTTTAAGGCAGTGGTTCTCAAATTTTTAAACCAGCGACCTCCAATGGAAGATCGTCAAGAACTTGCGACCCCCCACTACCAAAGCATATACAAACAATAAAAATTACTTTAAGCTGTTCACAATATTTTAACTATAGTTATTATATATTACAGGGCTCGAAATTAAAACATTTTCTTGGTAGTACTGGTGCTCCTAACTTTAAAAATTTTGCAGCACCAGCCAAAATTTAGTGGCCCCCACCAATTATCGCACTGTTACTACAAGTTTTATAAACAGATTTATTGCATTTGAAATCAACACTGATCAAAACTAACAAGCAAAAATATATATATGTGTGAGGAAAATATGTCTCAATGAAATCTCGTTGGCACAAGAAAATACATTTTTATAACATAATTGAGTGACCAAAAGATACACGGACGAACCGCTCACCGGCCCTGCATGCACTGTTTGACATGAATTAATGAATCTGTTAACGATAACTGTGCTGTGTTCTCACGGGTGGTGTCTGATATTGCACAGATACTTTTGACATATACCTTATTATTTGCATACGTCATTTTAATGGCAATACTGGTCTTTTCATGAGCTGCAATATTAGTTTAATCTTAGTCAGTACAAGCCCTTTTGCAGAGGTGTACGTGGTTTTAAGTTTTACATATAGCTGCACGGCTGACAGCGTCTGGCGATTAAATGAAGGATTAAACAAAAACTCTCGTGCTTAAAATGTGTAGATGTGGCAAACAGTTACCTGAAAATTCCGTCCCACAGACTTTACAGTGAATGCTTTAGTTATTTTCAGAGCAGACTTGAAGCCAATGGAAGTCTTTTATCCACTCTTCGAAAAGTGTAGATGGTGGATTAACATTCACCACATGATCAGTAATCAGATGTGCCATTATTTGTAGCTTTAGGTGTTTCTAAGACAAAATCTGTCAGCGTTGTTTTCATTCTCTCATCTTCAGTGCTTTACATTTTCGCGGTTGTAGCTCATGTCATCTGAAGACAGGAGGCGTTGACTGAGTGATTGACAGCTGATTTTAACCAATCCATTCGTGTTCAGTTCTTAGAGCAGTGGGCCAATAAGAAAAGCGCAAAGGCGGGGCAAGGGTTGCGGCATTTGTTTACTGCAGCAAGTTGACATGACAAGTTTTAAACTGTTCCTGAGCGCTGCGTTTCAAGTACAAAGATGCATTCTGCCTGAATGTATCCTAAATACTGTATGAATTCATCAGTAATATCTTTTTAAACATCTGAAAATATTAGCTTTCACTTGTAATACTGAAAAATATTTATTATAATCACTGAAAATTACACAATTTTTAAATCACTTTCGCGACCTCTTGAAATTATTCTGCGACCCCCGCAGGGGTAGCGACCCCCAGTTTGAGAACCACTGGTTTAAAGAACCCCAATACATAAATTTTACTCAAATACATATAAACACTCAAAAATTCATAATTTTAGAATTGCCTCAATTTTAGATTTAAGCTTTTTAATTTTGAGTCATATGCATGAATGTATATTTAAAGAATTGCAGGTAAATGGCCCAGATTCCTCCACTTCAGCAGAGGAACAAAATCAGTTTTTTAGCTTTATGGTAGACAAAGGCCAGAGTTTCTTTTTATTGCAAATATAAATATTTAAAAAAAAATTCCATAATGCAAGAAACAGTATCAATAAATTAAAAAATGTATAAATTCCGTACAAAATTAGTAATAAAAGCGTTTTATGGTGGGCAATTTCAAGTCATTACACTTGTGTTATTGCCAATGATAGTTTTCTGATAAAGCACTAACCACCACTAGGTGGCACAATTCAACAAAACATGATCATGGATATGGGATTTGAAATGATGCACTGGTGCTAGGGCTGCGCGTTTTAGGGAAAAATGTGATATTGCCATATTTTATTTTCTGCTATAAATATTGCGATATGAATAGTTGCACAAGATAGACTGAATAATACTATTTGATGGTTTTCTGATGAGTCTAATGGTATTCAGCTACAGAAAATGAATCACCACAATGAGACAATTTCTTTCAATTCTAGTCCAAATATTAACCAATTCTTAAAGCAAGAAAAAAAATTGTTTTGTTAACAACTTTAGAATAAATCAGTAAAAATTAAGAATTTTTCCTTAAAACAGGCAAAATTATCTGCCAGTGTGTTAAGTAAAATAAATAAATAATAATAATCTTGTTTTTACTTTGAAACATAGATATTCGAACTAGAAACAATACAAAAAAAAAAAAAAGTATAAATCCTATATAAATGCAGTAGTTAAATACAAACATGTAGCTCCTGGTCTACCAGCACACTAACTCAGACCTTAACATTGCATATCTTGCAATGTGACTATTGCGGATGCGCACATTACGACATCAATGCTGAAACAATATATTGTGCAAGCCTAGAGCATTGAGTTTCTTCTGTCGAATACAAAAGAAGATAATTTGATACAATGCTGGTTGCTGGCATCCATTGACTACCATAGTAATTTTTGTCCTACTATGAAAGTCAATGGACGCCAGCAACCAGCATTCAAATATCTTATTTTGTGTTTAACAAAAGATTCTTAACTTCGCTCTTATATCTAACTCGCATCTCTAATATTTTAAAAACACAATAACCTCTCTTCAACAGCAGGTTAATGCATTTGAACGGTGCAAATAAACGTACATTTGGGTCAATATTCTCCAGAATTTCTTCAATAGAGCCATGCTGTTTAATTAGGTCGATGGCCCTCTTGGGTCCGATTCCTTTTATAGTGCCACAGTAGTCACAGCCCAGTAGGATACACAGGTCGATGAACTGAGGAAGACAAACAAACATAATTAGAAAGAACAGATGCTTATTAAAGGCAGAGATTTATATACAAAATGAGAGAAATAGACATGTTGATATATAGCTCACCTGTTGATGTGTCAGCTCCATATCCTGCAGAATGCGACTGAAGTGAAACTCTTGGATGGGAAGCTTTCTAAAATGACAAAAGATAACCAGTTACTTGTGAATGCCCAAATATCTGTGTCATTACATTATTTCCAAAAGGTAATTACAAATATAAAGGGTATTCATGCATACTTTGCTTCACTGGCTGTTAGATGCCTCAATAAGACTGTTGTTCCAAATGTCAGACCGTCCATATCTTCTGTTGCTGTGGCATAAACCTTCCCTGCTTTCACCAGAGCAGCACAACTCGCCTCAGCCTCACATGGAGCCTTAACATTAGAGAAGCGTTCAATTATATTTATAACCGCAAATTAATGATCAGAAAAATAAGTTGGAGAAAAATGACAAATAGTTGACTATCAGTGACTGTGGTAGTACCTCAATGTATGGGACTCCCATTAGAGAAAGTAATTTCTTACATTCCTCATTGTGTTGTTTGGTGACCTTCACAAGTCGTTTACTAAACTTGTCGATGTTTTCCTGTTCACCTGTGAGAATGGTTTTAATTAGAAAAAAATGTATATTTTTATGAAAAAAAATGCCTTTTTGATGGTGTCTGTACCTGCTTCTTGTGCCTGAGCTAGAAGTTTCTCAGCCTCTGCTCGTCTCTCAACTCTCTTCTCAAGCTGCAAAAAGTGTTTACAATTGTCACATCAAGACTGCAAAAAATGCTGTTTATTTATTGTCACATCAGCAACTTATGACTATTTCTGGGAAAGACAAAAAAATACATTATACATTTTACACCACATTAAACTACACTACCATCGTATACTACTATAAACAAACTGTTTATGCCATAGTATTGTAAAATTGTATTAATGTTTCAAATATGCACATTTAAATAAATAAAAAGTAAATTTACATTTCATATTTTATAGGAATTCATTTTTTTTACTTATTTATCTTTAATGGGCGTTTTGCTCCAGATGAGCAAATGTAGGGAGGTTTCTGATTTTATCATTATTCAATTATTCACCTATTATATACAATTTTGATAATGGGAGGCACTTCCATTTTGGGAAAGTTAGAGTCAAAAACAAACAAATTCAAATCACAACACTGGACTACAAATAATCTTTGTGTCCCTTTATCTTAATGACCCATAAATTTCCTTCATGCTCTACTATCAAGCCTCAGGTTAATAATGTAAAGCTGTCACAAAACTAAACATGATATTGTAAGATTATCTGTGGGAGGGGCTGTTTCTGCCCACTACATTTGCTTTTTCTGCCTGACTGTGTTTTAGTACAAAAAACAAATACTATGGAAGTCAATAGTTAGAAATTTGCAACATTCCTCAAAATATTTTCTTTGGTGTACAACAGAACGAAAAAAAAAAGTAAAGTAAATGGCAGATTTTTGGGTGACTTATCGCATAAATAAAAGGTTTATTGTGAATTCCTGATAACCTAATGTGTAATTCACCCCTAAGAATCCTTTCACTTTCATATGCCTTACATATTTTCTTAACATGCTCAACAGTCTACTCAGTTAAAGAGATATTACATAAACCTGTTACGTTTCCATATAATGTGTAATGTATGACTTAGATGTGCATGGCCCCTGTTCATAGACTTGTATAAAAAAAACTTTGTTTTCAACTTAAATTGTGAATTATTTAGCTTTTCTTTGTTTTGTTTTTTTATTTCTATTAGTACCGACCTGTGTGAAATGAGTCACAAAGTATCTATCATTTTCTATTGTTTGCTTCTAGAATTAAATGTTTAAACTTGGATGCTTATACTAGGTTCATTGATTGGATGTTTCGTTGGCTTTGATTAAAGTTACTCCCATAATTTGTGCAAAGCATAATAGTGGTGAGGAAAATAAGGTGGATAATGATGTTTGTGCGTCTCTAATGCACCTCTCCTGACTTGAGCTGAGGTGGCTTCCCATCAAACACATAAACCGGCTTGATGCCGCTCTCCAGCATTCGGATGGTCCTGTAGAACATGCCCATGAGGTGGCTGAGAAGACAAGAGAGTTCTACTGTGTAAATGGCTAAAAATTTAAAATACATGTTTTGGATCTGTCACAACTCAGACAATTTCACATACCTAGTGGTCTCTCCATCTTCATTCTGCAACACATTACCGTCCTGTCGAACCGCAATCAAAAACTGGTAGATACACATGGAGGCATCGATAGCAATCTTCCTTCCTGCAACAATCCATATATGAATGAACACAGAGGTAAAGTTGTTTTTACATTCATACATACTTTCAGTCGTCTTTTAAGGTGACAAGTTCTGACATGCTACTTTGCATATTCGGTCTGAAATCATATGCATGTATACTTTTAAAAACAAAAAGCCCTAATTAGCTGACAGTAAACAATGTTGTAATTTGAAAAAGACATCATATTAACAGCAAATGGCTATTTAGAAATGGCAAATAATACTTTGCTGAAATTATTTTAAGGAGAAAGTCAGAATGTGGAAATGTAACTCCAATATTACCTCAATAACAAATACATTTTCATAAGCGCCGCCATAGACATTTATCTGACAAAAACCACTACTATTCACACTCATTCTAATGAATTCTATCTCTCTTTTAAACAAACACACACATTATCAGTAATCTAGAAGACATAACAGAAGCATTTTTAATAAACATAAAATGCAAACAAACACCCACTTGTCATATTTGAGATTCACTGACATGCTCTTCCTCAGCATACAACAGAGTTTAAGCAGAACTTACCGAAGTAGCTTTTGATTTCATGCTCCTTGATAGCCGAAGGTGCATGATCTGCAATGAGCTTTGCAAGTCCGTGAATTCCCATAGTGATGAATTGTTACTATCAGAAACCTGAAAGTATTTTGAACAATAAACGTCAAATTATGAAAGATAATTAGCGAGATTAGACAAAGACGAACACAATGCGGCTCATACAACAATGTGGACGGTTTTAAATGCCAAGCCAAAACGGCGGTCTAACAAAATAAAGCTTTAAACCGTGCTATGAATCGACATGTGCACGCACAGCATTGCATACCAACGTTGCAAAACGCAGCAAATAACAGAAAATTTACTTGCCAATAAAATATGAGCTTCAGCTTCTTACTTCTTAGTCATTCACACTTGGACACAACTGCAACCGCGCGGAAAAGCGTCGTCAATTTCGCGCGAATTCTAAATACAGGCAAAACCAATCGAATTCTTGTGGCGACCGAAGGGCTCGATTTTTCACAATTGTCTAGTTCAGTCTTTGCGAGGAATAACAACGGAGCGTGCATCTCGATCGATTAGTCAGGACTGGCGAGGCATCAGTAAGGCAGAGGAAATGTCTGGTAATTGTTATCACCTCTAAAAAAAGCCTGAAAATGTTTTCTATTGTCGAGCCCACGTTTCAAGCTGGAAATACTAGATGCAGGAACTTGTCGAAACAGGTGCAGGTGTTGCGCTGTAGCCCCACCCACCCCGGAAGATCCTAGTAAGGGTGTTTTTATTTTTTAAGGTGACGTGGATTCGCTGTGCGCCGCTTCTGTTGATCGCGACCTTTCGGCTGTTTCATCGCGTTAAAGCGAAGATCGGAAGATGTTTTATCACTAGCCATGTCCAGATATGACATTACACATACGCCTGTGTTACTGACTGGATTTTGAAGCGAAAGAAGCGATTCTGAGGAATCCGAGGAAGCATCTGAAACAGGTTTGCAGCATTTCTCTGATGCGGAAGTGTTGAAAGCATCTTAGTCGGCGACAAAGATTTATAGTGCTTTAATTCAAAGTCCAGGGACTTATTCATTTGTTTCCTCGTTTGTTTATGTCGGGAGGATGCTAGCCTTGTCTGTTTATTTAATGTTACTCTGTCAAAACGAGGACGTGGAAAATGGTCCAATTTTTCCACAAGAGCCATTTCGGTAATAGTTTATTTGACAGTGTAATTGTCTCACAGTATATGTTTTCAATTTGTTAGTAACAAATGTTATTCATACTTAAAAGCACAAATACATGCTGTTAATTAATTAGGTAACACTTTACGATGATGTTTTTTTTTTTTTGCCATCAGTGGTTTAACTACATTAATTGTCATAAACTAACAACAACTAATAGATTTATAACATATATTAATATGACTTAATGGTAATCTCAGCAATTACTAAGAAGTGTATGTTCTAAGTTACATCTAGTCTATTGGCATTGGTTAATGTGCAGTGAACTAAAATATTACTCTGCATTTTGGTTATGTAACTAAATTGTAAACAATTACACCTTTAAAACTATTTAAAAAACTTATTTGTTTATCATTTGTCTGTATAAATACATCCATTTTTCTTATATCTGGATCATCTGATCTTTTACTTAGGTCTTATGTGTAGGTTATGTGTAATGTGACATCCAGGATCTAATTTTGCATAAATGATTAAAGGGAATTTAAAATTGATGTGATTTGACTATTTTTGCTTAAAGCGAAAGTTCTACCACAAATTTAAATCGGCCTCACGTTTTTCAAATCTGTGTAGTTTTTACAAGCACTTGTAGTCACTAATTTAGTTTAGTTTTATTTAATCAATTAATTTAGTTTAGTCACAAATTATTTAATGATCAAATTGTTTCAATATTGTCTGTTTCAAAAGTAATAATAATAAGACTCAAATTGTTTAATATAATTTGACATGTTTTGGTTTTAAAAGTATGCACAGTATAACATTAATATTCCAGTTTAAATGAGTAATTCAATATTAAGTATTACTTTTTTATTTAAAACCATTTAAAGAAAATCTGCATTTTAGGTGTGTTGAAAATGTCATGCTTAAAGAGAGTATACTCCAAATTGAATCACGTTCTCCTCAATGCCACATTTTCTAACTCATTTGGATTTTTAATAATTACTTATTATTTAATGTATAATCATACAATATATTTGAAGTCACAAAATGTGCAATAATAAAATAAATAATATACTTTATAGTAATTTTACATCCTAGTTTTAAAAGACTTTTACACTGTGCATACGGTCATGGAAAAACTGGAAAAGTCCTGGAATTTTGACATGGCATTTTCCAGGACTAGAAAAGTTTTGGAAAAACAGAAAAGCCCACAGAGTTTTGTAAAAGTCATGGAAAACAGATATCTGTATACTTGAATATAGGTTATTTACTTTTTTCTGTCCTAGGCCAATCACATACTCTCACATTATAAGTGCGATGTAAGCATTATCTAAATCGATTTTCCATAGATATAAATTGAAACTAAATAGATTGTTGCATGTTTTACGATATGCTGTAATAAATTTAAACATGCATTGTTTTTCTTTTACCATGCATATGTAGACATTGCATGAAACATTAGGTCATGAAAATTTATTTTAAAGTCTTGGAAAAATCATGGAAAAAATATAGAATTTTAGTAGTGAAAATGTTTATGAACCCTGCGCTTATGATTCTATCATGATTTGCCCCATTCTGTTTTGCAATGTTCACATTTTTAGTAACAACGTTATTATGTAATATTACAATTAACTACGTTTATTCGGAGCCATAAATCTTATAATAATAATTAACTCTTTTTAAGTCTTACTTGTAACTCGTGTATGACATGTTTTATAGCATATTTATGTAAAATATTCTAAAAATATAAAAATGTGTGTGTTTAAATTGTATTGTAGATGCATTGATCATTTATCTTAAAGGGTTGCAAAATGAAACCATAACTTACTGAAACTATTTAGCCCCTTCCCCCCTTGTGTTTTCCAATTATGAGTAAGTAGTACATCAGTAAATGTATTTCAAGTATTAAAGACAAATGATAAATAATTAGCTGTTATGAATAGTTAGATGCAGCCTGTCAGGTTAAGCTACTACCATAAGTCTACCATACTTTTTTTTTCTGTTTGTATATTTCCTGACCCCTTTTACAGTCTTGATTTGCCTGCTGACAGGTGTTGTCATGACAGCGAGACTGGAATGCTCAGGCCTGCGTGTCGCTGGTCAATCCGTGACACTCTGTGTGCTGGTTCTCTGCCTGATGCCTCACTTTGGCTGGGCAGTGAGTTACAAACAAGGCGATCCAGTTGTCCTGTATGTGAACAAAGTTGGTCCGTATCACAATCCCCAGGAGACGTATCACTATTACACTCTACCTGTCTGTAGACCAAAAGAGGTAAGTGTGCACTGCATTATTTACAGTTATCCCAATCTGTTAAGAGCACTTGCTTTATGGCCTAATTATGCAATATAAGTCATTGAGGTTTACAGTTTGAGAGGTTGGTCATCTTCTGGACGTGTTTGCAGGTCCGTCATAAAGCTTTAAGTCTGGGAGAGGTATTGGATGGAGACCGTATGGCTGAATCTCTGTATAACATTCGTTTCAAGGAAAATGCGGATCGACAGACGCTGTGCAAGCTCACTCTCTCTGAGAAAGAGGTAGGATACACCCTTAGCCTAATTCAAAAAAGATTTTAGGAATTTAAAAATTGATTTTGTTTGTGGTTGATGGCAGTTTCTTAACAAACGGATAATATAGCCTTATTCTTTCTCTCTCTGTACATTAGAATGTGATGTATGTATGTATGTATGTATGTATGTATGTATGTATGTACAGTTGAAGTCAGAATTATTAGCCCCCTGTCTATTTTTTTCCCCAATTTCTGTTTAACGAATAGATTTTTTTCAACATTTCTAAACATAATAGTTTTAATAACTCATTTCTAATAAGTGATTTATTTTATTTTTGCCATGATGACAGTAAATAATATTTGACTAGATATTTGTCAAGACACTTCTATACAGCTTAAAGTGACATTTAAAGGCTTAACTAGGTTAATTAGTTTAACTAGGCAGGTTGGGGTAATTAGGCAAGTTATTGTATAATGATGGTTTGCTCTGTAGACTATCGAAAAATATATAACTTAAAGGGGCTAATAATTTTGACTTTAAAAGGATTTAAAAAAAAATTAAAAACAGTTTTTTTTCTAGCCGAAATAAAACAAATAAGGCTTTATTTAAGAATTATTAGCCCCTCTTTGAATGTTTTTTCCTTTTTAAATATTTCCTAAATGGTGTTTTAAAGAGCAAGGAAATTTTTTACAGTATGTCTGATAATATTTTTTCTAGTGAAGAAAGTCTTATTTGGTTTATTTCCGCTAGAATATTTAAAAAACCCTTTGAAGGTCAAAATTATTAGCCCCTTTAAGATAAAGATTTATTTATATATTTATTTATTTATTTATTTATTTATTTATTTGATAGACTACAGAACAAACCGTCATTATACAATAACTTGCCTAATTACCCTAACCTGCCTACTTAACCTAATTGACCTAGTTAAGCCTTTAAATGTCACTTTAAGCTGTATAGAAGTGTCTTGAAAAATATCTAGTAAAATATTATGCAGCCTTCACGCAGTCATTAACACCGATGCTGACCTTTTAAAAAATGTAACTGAACATCATGATGACACGAAGCACAAGTTCTGTGATTGGTTATCTTGGTAGCATTGACGAGTGTGGGTGACACGGAGAGGGAAAAAATCTAAATAAATAAAAGAACCGTTCATTAATTGCAATTGAGTTAAAATCTTCAAATGTTAAATTAATCAAGATTTTGATTTTAGGCCAAATCGCCCAGCCGTACATTAAAGGTTAGATTTGCGTATAATCTGCTTTTCTTTTTTATGTTTTTTCTTTTGTTACATTTAAATACATAATTTAAAGAACATTTACATTTTATGTGTGTTGAAAATATTATGCATAAAAAAAGTTTCCAAATTAAATCATGTTCTGCTCAATGCCACATTTTCCAACTCATTTGGACTTTTAAGAATTACTTATTATTTAATGTATAGTCACAAAATTGATTTGAAGTCACAAAATGTATAATAATTAAAATAATATACTTTATAATAATGTTACAACTTTATTTTACAAGTATTACATGTAGGTAATTCTATCATGATTTGCCCCCATTCTAATTTGCAGTTTTTTTTAAGCTGATTCAGATGTTAAAGTGGAAACTCTTGCCTTTGACCCATGTTAATTGGATTGAGTGAATTCAGCATTTTCCTGAATGGAAAGTGTTCTCTATTCTGCTTCAGGTCTAATCAATGGTTTAACCAGCTAGTCAGGGTTTTCAAGTTCGTTTTATGAGAGATGGGTATGTTGGAGGGTTGGAACTAAACTCTACGGGAAGCCACATGTCCTGAAACAGGATTTTGCACAGTTCAATGTCACTGAAGATGATGTGACAAAAGAAATGCAGGAGTATTGAATTGCTTTAGACACCTTATGTTTTTAAATTTTGTATTTCTACAGGTGGATCAGTTGCGGGAGGCAATTGAGGAGCTGTATTACTTTGAATTTGTCCTAGATGACATTCCCATCTGGGGTTTTGTGGGATATATGGAAGAAAGTGGATTTCTGCCTCACAGCCACAAGGTAAAGTACATAACTTTGTCTCTGTTAGTCACACAAGAGGCAAGAGACACAAGAATTAAGAGTCACATGAAACGTTTTGATGAAAGGTTCTTTTTTTAATTAGTAAAATAAAATATTAGTAATACTAATATATTAGTGTTATATTAGTAGTGAAATATTAGTAAAAAAATATTTTTAAATATGAAATCTGAAATATAGATAAGTGTGTACTTGCACATCATCATTCAAAAGTTTAGTGTCTTTAAGTTATCAAATGCTTTTTTTTTTTGCAAGGATGCATTACATAGTTTGAAAGTGTCAGTAAATATATGTATAATGTTGTAAAATATTAAATTAAATCTCAGTTTCCATATAATTATTAATCAGCACAACTGTTTTTAACATTTAGAAAGATGTTTCTTGAGAATACAATCATAGAAGTATTGCTGAAGGATCACATGACCCTAAAGACTAAAGTAATGGCTGCTGAAAATGAATTTATATGAGAATATATTGCATTTTCAAATATATTTAAATAGATAACCTTGAAGGTGCTGTATGTAAGTTTTTGATTCCTCTAAAGCACAAAAATACTATAATATGTTTGTAGATATTTAAGAAACATGATAAGTAAACATTCTTGTTTATCTGAAAAGCAATGCTAAAGTCAGATATTCTGCTTTAAAAAATGTGTGTTACACGTCGAAACATTTGTTTTGGTCATTTAACCTGGCCAATGCCAGTGTAATAGACAAGTACTACATGACGAGATTTGCTGTGATAAGCAATTTGGCTGTTTGCACCAGATGAAACATGGCAGAAATTTAAATACAGCCATTCAGAAGCACAGAAAATGCACTCATTGCACACCAACAAAATGGTAAGGTTTACAATCTAATTAATACAAATGAAACCTCTTTAACATTATTGACTGTAGATGCTGAATCACTGATATTTGTTAGTTTGCACTGAGTCATAGTTGAAAAGGTCAATTTCAAAGGGTTTATTTTACTTTTAAGATCTGAGGTGAACTCGCTGCTTCTGCTTTCAGTAGTATGGCAATAAATGTCATGTAAAATGCCAACTTATTAGCATTTAACACTGAATGAAGCACTTGAGTTGTACCTGAGGTGATCATTGTCAGTTTTCTGTTGTTCAGCTGCAAGAAATAGAAGCCGTTCTTTGAATACAAATTTCAGGTGTTGGTTAGAACAAAAACTTCTTTTAATATGGAAAATATTCCTTCTATCGCATGCCGTTGCTTTTATTTAGAACATGTTTTAAACCAGCCTTTAGGCTCAAAAGTCAGACCCGCTCCTGTTTGGTGTCGCCAATCTGGCAACCTGCGCTTGCTTGTGTCTTTTGAAATAGGAGTGCAATACCTAGTTTAACCACTGGGTGTCAAACTTGCATACTGCACCTTTTCCTTTAAATTGCAATTCACTATTTTGCACAGCTTACATGTTTTATGATCAATGGCACACAAGAGACTTTTAAAGACATTTAAAATATTATTGTCCCTTAAATTGTTTATATTAGCTGCTGCGTACTGTTTAACTGTATGCTTAGTCATTCAATAAAGCATTATATCTCGCCTCACGCACTGTTTTGGTACAACAGGTGGGATTATGGACACACTTGGATTTGAATATAGAGTACAATGGTGACTCTGTGATCTTCGCCAACGTGTCCGTAAAGGATGTGAAGCCAGAGCCCTTAGAGGAAGGTGGAGCAGGCCATGGTGCTGGTGTTGGCAGTGGTGGTCTGTCAATCACCCACACCTACAGCGTTCGCTGGTTTGAGACTACATTGCCCCATTCACGCAGAGCTGAGCGTCTTCGAGACTATTCCTTCTTTCCCAAGACTCTGGAAATCCATTGGCTGTCCATTATTAACTCACTAGTGCTGGTGGTGTTATTGCTGGGCTTCGTCATCATTATCCTCATGAGGGTGTTGAAGAATGACTTCGCCAGGTGAGGAGCAACCTGATTAAGTTTTCCTAACATTGTTTTTTAGATTGTCACATGTGGAATTTTGTTCTCTTATTTAATTAGTAATAGCAGTTTTTAATTCAATTTTTTTTTTCAATATATTTCCCAGAAAGTTATGTATATGTATAACTTCACAATATGAAATTCACACACATATATATATATATATATATATATATATATATATATATATATATATATATATATATATATATATATATATATATATATATATATATATATATATATATATATATCTCTATCAGTATGTATGTATATGTACATATATATATGTGTGTGTGTGTGTGTACAGTAGAAGTCAGAATTATAAGCCCCCCTTTGATTTATTTTTTATTTTATTTTTTATTTCCCAAGGGATGTTTAACAGAACAAAGACGTTTTCACAGTATGTCTGATAATGTTTTCTTCTGAAGAAAGTCTTATATGTTTTATTTTGGCCAGAATAAAAGTAGCTTTTAATTTTTTAAAAACCATTTTAAGGTCAAAATTATTAGCCACTTTAAGCTATATATTTTTTCGTTAAACTACAGAACAAACCAGCATTATATGGTAACTTGCCTAATTACCCTAATCTGTCTAGTTAACCTAATTAACCTAGTTAAACCTTTAAATGTCACGTTAAGCTGTATAGAAGTGTCTTGAAAAATATCTAGTAAAATATTATTTACTGTCATCATGCCAAAAATAAAATAAATCAGAGCTGAGTTATTAAAACTATTGTTTAGAAATGGGTTGAAAAAAAATCTTCTCTTAATTAAACAGAAATTAGGGAAAAAATAAACGGGGGCTAATAATTCTGACTTCAACTTCAAATATATAAATATATTATTTACCATATTAGGTAGCCTGCTATGTTATATGTGCAATTTGACACAATGACGATAGCAAAAATCATAAAAATAAAGCTTCTTTATTTTGGTCTTTTGTCAAGGCAAGATCTAAAACAAGTCTAAGACGGTAGGGATTAAGCCAAAGGATGGTTGTATAACTCCTTGTATAACTTCTTTTATCCACTTTCTCTCAGATTTCTCTTCCCAGAGCATCTGACATCATGTACCTCACTCAGGACCTAGGTTAGGGCTTCCCCTACTGTAATACACCTAAAACGCGGATTGCCGTAAAACTCGTCAATGGAAGGAAAACATTTACTCTCATTAACTGCAGAAAAAAGCATTAAACAAAACATTTATCGATTGTACAGGCACCAAAAAGTAAAGCACAAATAATGTCCTTTAATTCGGTAACGTCCAGCGGCTGTCATTCTTGAATCAAGCTCTATTATTGTAAGCGGCTTGCTTTTCTGTCTGTTCCATTGCTCTGTTTGTTAGATGTTTGCTCCAACTTTCTTTTGCAGTTTAAAGCACGTCAAATGCACAAAATGCCCAATTCTTCACAGGTAGTCTATATCTCATCTTTGGATTGACTTCACATGTAAATCACTTGCGCTTCATCCACGTCTGTTTACTGCACAGGCTGCAGTGCAAAACGTTCTCCCCCACTTTCATGTAATGTATTTATTGTGAGAGCACAGGTGATATGTCATTTTTTGAGAAACACTCAAACATCACCTGTGCTGTGTATGCGACGCCTTTAAGTCATGTAAAACAATTCATTGCAAACAGATATAAATATAATTTGATTATATGGTTTGGAATTGGATGTTTTATGAGATTATTTACGTTTTTGTGATGATTTTGGAGTTAAATTAAGAATTTTGAAGGATCGCGAAAATTTTCGACTGTTGATTTCGCGTTGGATTCAGTGATCGCAGAAAAACTAGTAAGCGTCTGTAATAGGCTCTAAATTATGATTGCATGAGCTGTGTTAGAACAGGCTGTATGTTGAATTAAAGGTCCGATGAAGTGCTTGGAAATGTGCATTTTTTATTTTGTTTGACATAATCTCATCTGAAAAATGAAGAGAGGGTGGGACATAGTAGCTCCTCCCCTTTTAAGAAAGTCATCACTGTTTTGCAGTAAAAGAGCGGTTGATCGAGCACATCAAATGAAAAGCAAATGAGAAGCGTTTTGAAGGGGCCGGGACATGTCAGATACCAGAGAGCATTTGATTTGTCAATTTGATGATAAACTGAAGTATGAGGTGATGTGAAAAAAATCACTGATCCATTTAGGTGGAAGTGACAAACTGCAAGCTTTAATATCAGTTTTATCTTTTCTAAACATGAATTTTGTCACTGTTTTGGAGCACCCTAGCTAATAGACATGCTTAAAACTAAAAGACTAAAACTAACATCTAATTTTTTTTAACAAAAACCTTGTTATAAGCGACACCAGTGGTCATTAAATGAACTGCATCCAGTTGCATGTGGCCGGGCTATGTTATATGATAAAAATGATCGTACAAGAGAGTTGATATCAATAATCATTAGGTTCAAACCTCTATTTCTTTCTGATTTAAAGACTGGTCTGGTTTTTTGCTCATGTTGAAATCTGTACAAAAGCTACAATGATAAATATTCATAAAACTTGTATTGAGTAAACGTAATTTCTTTTGACACCCTTATTCCTTAACAAAATATCAGAGAAATTAGTTTATTAGTCCCTGTATGTAATTAACTGTAAAAATTGTATTTTAATAGGGGTCACATAAAGCTGTTTTACAATGTCTTAATTCTGTTTATTGGGTGGACTATAATGTTTTCTCCTGCTTGGTGATTCAAAAAGCGCATTACTTATAATACTACAACACCATTTTCCCCAGTTGGGCACAAACAGAAATTGAAATATTCTGGGTTTGGTGAAGGCCTGCTTTCTAAAAAATGGAATACACTGTGATTGGTAAGCTATCCCAGTGCACTCTGTTTGACGAAAAGCTAAGACAATGATTCCATACTGCCACGTTTCTTTTCACGTTTCTTCACTCAAGTTGATGAGTTTACACGTTGTAAATCCAGCAGCTCTAATCTGTCTACTGCAGCACAGGTGTAACATTGTGGCATCCATCATATGCTAATATAATCAAGATGTTTAAACAACAAAAGGCCCATCACTCAAACATTTACATTTTCGTAGGCTTGCATTTTAAATAAGCTGTTCATTTGTAGTTCTTGAAAAGACCTTTTTTTAATTTATTATTTAATTTCTCCCTTTGGAGTGGACTGTGACATTTTTTACATTTTAGATTGTTTTATGCCCAAACATATACATTACACACTGACTAACATTTGAAAACTGTAAAAGCATTAAAGGACCGCTTTAAATATTGAAATTTTATTAAATAATACATTTATATAATATCATACATTTTGTCATCATAATCCTATGTAAAGCCATGCATCTAGCAACTGATTAGCATGTTAATATTATATACAGATTGTGGTTTGTATTATAAGTGCATTAAAAATAGCTAAATGTATAAATAAAAAAACAGTTTGTCCAGAAAATGTATCCATTTTATAATTATTTCATCATGTTTTTAAACATAACATCTTGTGTAAATATTTATTTACTGTTAATTATTACAAGGGTTCAGTTATCTAAATAAATTAAGGTGAAACTCACAGCTGATCATGACTTGTTTGTGTACACTACGAATACAAACTGAACTTTGTTAACAGTAATTAAATAATGAATTCTTAATCAATTGTTTTACATTTGTATTACACATTCAATTAGCAGCATGCTTAGTACACCAGGGAGCTTGTGTTTTGACATCAACCATTAAATGAGTTTTTGTTGTTCCCTGAGCAACACATGCACACAAACAAGTTGCCAGGAGATTATGACTTCATCTGATAAAGTGGCCACACTTTACAGTAAGGTTTCAGTATTTAATGTTAGTTAATGCATAATTACTGACATGAACTAAAAATGAACAGTTTTTGTAAAGCATTTATCAATCATTGTTCAACATTAACTCATGCATTATGAAAATCTTAATTTGTTCTTGTCAACATTAATTAATGCACTGTGAGTTAACAAGGACTAACAATGAACAACTTAACAAAGATGTTAACAAACATGTACAAATTCTTTAATAAATGCATTGTTTGTCGTTTAATCCTGTTAGTGGATACATGGACTAATGTAATCTTATTGTAAAGTGTTTCCATGACCTAAACCCTTTTGTGAAAATACCATAATAGAGACATTTTATACTTTAAAACTGTGATTTATTTTCAAACTTTTTTTTTACCCTGTTAAATGCTCATGTTCTACTACTAAAAAAATCAAAGCTGATAATGTTCAATCAGTATAATGCTGAGAAATGTCACGGTGTCATGCAAAGGCGGAGATTCATTCAAACTATGGTCTCTCATAGATCCTTAAGTATACTCAAACCATATCTCAAACTGTCATAACAATCAAAGGGTGAATTACAGGGGGGTTTGGGGGGATCGACTCACCTCATTAACACTTGATCCCTCTCCGAAGGATGTCAAAACCATGCATAGTGGGGTCAGCCCTTTAATAGTGAGAAATAGTTTTCTTTGATCTGTATCTTAACTAATAACGTTAAAATAATTGATCAAATATATTTAACCACCTCTACATTTGAAAACCCTTACAACAGTTCATACCATTGTGTAGCATATTCACGCCAATCAGTCTTTGCAAAAAGAAAATTCATTCAACAGTCTGAAACTGGCAGATCTAGAGCACGAATAGACACCGTAAGTGTTCACAAAACACTTTTCATGTAAAGTAAAATTACATGCATAGTTTGACCTACAATAAAATCTTTAGCAGCTAATAAGAGGTTACTGTAGGTTAGAACACACTAATATCCATCAAAACACTGAAAACTTAAATATTTTTTATTAATAAATTACATTAAATTTAAATAAATGCATAAATTTGATTCACTGAAACGTGTATTAAAAAAATTAACATAATCAAAAAAGGTACAACAAAACAAACTGAACTTCGTCAAGTTCTAATTTGCACTTAACTGTAATACTGATAACTTGAGCAATGAAATTGGGCTTTTTTTGCATTAGATCATCTACATTTGGAAGAGGAGTGATCAGCACCCATCACCCAGAGATCATTATTGAACAATGAGCTAAACAAACGGTCACTGTCTTTGTCTACAGGTATAATGTCGAGGAAGATGGGGGTTGTGATGACCTGGATCAAGGGGATAACGGGTGGAAAATCATCCACACAGATGTTTTTCGCTTCCCGCCATATAAGAGCCTCCTGTGTGCAGTATTAGGTGTCGGGGCACAGTTTCTGACTCTGGCCACAGGTATGACACTGTTAACTTTTTATTAACTAAATAAAAGTAGTGGTGATTTATTAATTCCTTTTGTTATGGTTTCTTAAATAATACATGCACAACAAACAGAATGTAAAAACGTTTATAAATGCTTTTTAAAACAAAAACCAATACAAGGTCTGTAACTAAATTCTAATTGGCTTCATCATGCGTGAATCATTTTGTCATTTTGGAATATCAAGAAATGTTGTTGGCGTTTTATTATTTTTTTTATTGTTTTAACAAACAGTGACATTCTTAATAATGTCTCCTCACACAGTTTAAAAGCAGTTTTTTTAAGGTTTACAGGGGTGGGGAATGGGGAACAATAAGGTTTAAGAACCAGTAATTTAAAATAAGACAATTTAAGAATTAAATTAGGTGAAACAATGAAGAAAATATCTATTTTATTTTAATTCACTATTTTAATTTTAAGTATATATTTTTTTCTTTATTTAAAGGATCAACTTTTTAATGTTCTTGGGAAATTGAGTCATTTTAAAAGTATGATTTCTAAACCTGAAGAAGTTATGAAAATTATTGAAATATTTTACTCTGTTTGAAATTTTGAAATGTATTTATGTATTTGAAATGTATTTAGCCAGGGGGCTAATTTTCATCTGTTGCCCCCTGCCAGATTTTAAAAGGCAACCTAAAAAAACACATTATTACACATACAATAACAGTAAAGTTACAAACGACAAAAGGATAAAACATATAATAAGAATTTCATAAAATGTTAGAGAAAAGAATTGCACCTGATTACAAACTTGATTTGCTTTTAGCCAGTTCTTTAACTTGTATTTAAATGTTGAATAATTTGTAATACCCCTTAAATCAATAGGAAGTAGGCTTGGTCGGTAATACGGTAAAATGGTATACTGCGGGATCTAAAAATAGCAATGGTATCAGTTTCAATACAGTTAAACCGTCATAAAAAACAACGCACTTATATAGGAGACAAGTATTAATTATAATATTTTTAATGCCTAAAAATGCGTATGCGTGATTGTCATCACGGGACAGTGTGAAGGAGAAAGAGGTGAGGTAAGATGGTGAGTCGCGCACCAAGTGACCTGGTCTCGAAAAAGAACACAACCTCTGCAGGAATAAATTTCTGAATTAAGCGCGGGAGTGGTTGGTAACTCTGGTGTAATTTGAACGGGAGCGGGCAGTCTAACAACGTTGCTCCTGAGTGAGCGAGCACGACATGATGTTTGTGTGTGCGTGTATATGTGTGAATGAGAGAGAGCATGATGGTGTGTGTCCTGTGTGTCGTGTGTGTGTGTGTGTGTGTGTGTGTGTGTGTGTGTGTGTGTGTGTGTGTGTGTGTGTGTGTGAGAATGAGAGAGAGCATGGTGCTGTGTGTCTATGTGTGTGTGTTTATACAGACAGCTTGTCATAGGCTGTCTGGACTCTGTTTCATCTAGCTGTGTGGATTTTTGGTTTTGCCCTAGCCCCTCCCCCCCTTAAATTTTGTCCTGCACAGATCTCTAATACGAACAAGACAATTTGCAAATTGTGCAACAAACAGGTGACCGCGAACCTAGGGTTGCATATACGGTATTCAGTTTCTGAATGGTTTAGGCACAAGCCAACAGTTTGGTGATGCTGTCTGAGCCTTGCATCATTATTTTTTAATTATGCACTGTAAAACCGTATACTGAAATAAAATAGTGAGGAGGTTTGACGTTATTAAAATTTGGATACCGCCCAAGCCTAATAGGAAGTGTGTTCCAGAAATGACTGGCTCTAACTAAGAAGATTGACCATGTAAAAGTTGTACGTCTCCTCTAGTAATAGATCGTGTTGCTTGACCATTAGTATTGGTGTGTGTCACAAACTTGCATAATAGAGGTGGAGCATATCCATTTAAAATGTTAAAAATCATACAAGCATCAGCCAAATATTTCATATTATCAAAGCTTAATAAATGGTGTTTTTGTATTATATTACTATGATGATACCTAATAGACTTCTGATCAAATACTTTAGGTGCCTGTTTATAGAGTGATTCAACTGATTTTACTATTAAGACAATATAAATATGAGGAAAAAAGTTTTGCTGCTTCGTTAGTCGTATAGGTGATGTCGTAAGGTTGCATATGCCTGAAGTTGACCAGATTAAATATAACAATTTTAGTGACCTTCTTGGCATGCTTTTGGAATGTCAATTGTGAATCTAAAGTTAGACCTAAATATTTAAAATCAGAGACAACCCTGATCTTTTCTCCTTTAACAAATACATCAGGATGATGGATAACTGTCAATGATTGTGAGACAAGCATACAAACCGTTTTACTTTTATCCATGGCTGTTTTTATGGCATCTCTAAATAATTTGTCGGGTTAAGATTGTGCGTAAAAATGATGTATAATCTATTAGAAAAATCATAGGGTCATTTGAAAATTGCTTATACTGTTAATATAAAAAGTCTGTTTATAAGTAATTATATTCATAATAATATTGCTTAATATAACTTAACATTTTAATTTGATAATTGCCTTTCATGACATCTTATTTTTTATCTCATTGATGACTTGTTAACTTCTAACATTATTATAATTTTTGTCAAAGAAGCAATGAACTACAATTATTTTCTAGAATGAAGGAATTAGTCAAAGTCTGATAAAATGAGAAGTGAGTTGCAGATAGAAAGAGCATGAGCTTCAGATAACCCACTGATTTTTGGCTCTTCCATGGTTTCCTCAGGAATCATTGTCATGGCACTGCTGGGGATGTTTAATGTCCATCGTCACGGTGCCATCAACTCTGCAGCGATTGTACTGTACGCTCTGACCAGCTGTGTGTCAGGATACTGTTCTTGCAGCTTCTACACCCAGATTCAAGGCCAGCGCTGGGTCTGGAACATCATCCTCACCTCCGCACTCTTCTCTGGTAAGACCCCATCACAGTTTTCTGCATCACTACAGTGGAGATCTTAATTAGGATTAAACATGCTGTCTCATATTGGGTTTTACACAATACTACTGCGTCAATTGCATCATTGTGCAGTTCTCTTCTGGTCAGACAAAACCAGCAGTAAATCATCTGCAGTCTAAAAAAAATAGTTATCAACCTACACTTTTTTACAGCATATTTTAATTGTCTAGTTTAGATAACTTAGAAAATTATATTGCAATCTTGGAGAAAGAAAGTTAAAAAATCGGTTTATTATCAAAATGTTTAATGGTAATATGCATAGCAGTTAAATAACAGAATTAAAGAAAAGAATAATAAAAAAAAACATCCCAATTGAGCCCAAACAATGTTTAAAAAATTATATAGAATAGTCTAAAATATATCTTCTTAATATGAATGTTTGATACCTGAATACTGTACCTAGAGAACGAAATAATCTGCTGTTGTTCATTATTTTTTGACGCTCTAACCAATCAATAAACAAAATAGCTAGCTTTTTCCTTTGATTTAATGACCAATTAAAAATTAAACCCTATACATGAAATATTTAACTTAAATAATTTATACATTAACAAACCTAAAATAATAAATAAAAGCAGCATGACAGACTGTGCCTAAAAGCATATCATATTGCTCTCTCTCTCTCTCTCTTTCTCTCTCTCTCTCTCTCTCTCTCACTTTCACTCTCTCGTAAATGTGATTTTCTTTAAAGTGTACTTTTAAATAGCTCATTACTTTACTTTTAAATATCACTGTTTGTTTTGTGCAATTTGTTCATTATTGTAATTTAATAAGGGTGTGTTAGTCTACATTGGAAGAAAAGGAGTCAGTCCTAGTTTTTGAACATTTAACCTCGGCTATATTTTTATTTAAAAATCCTCTTTTGCAAACTAATTTCATTTGGTATCATTCTGATGTATTTTTGTAGTTATTAAAATAAACAGAAAAAAGAATTAGAGGTGAAATTAAGTGTGTTCAGGGCTAAAACAAAACCAAGACCACATGTGTTTTCAGATTTTGTGACAACAAATTAATCTTGGCTACTTTTGTCATTATGATTAGTGTTCTATTTAGTTATTTATTTATTTATTCATTCGTGAAACATGCTTAGGTTAAATAAATATTTTACTTGAGCATATAGCAGCAGCCAATAGCCTAACATCATAACATCATAATTTTACCTGCAGTGCTAATTTAAGACGTCGGTCCACCAATAGTATTCGATCTGCTCCAAATTCACACACCTTACATACAGGCTATATTTCATTTATTACACAGAAAGCTTGACATCGCAGGTAGATCCAAACCACAATTATTTAAAACCAAAATGCTAAAGGTGTACGTGCTTTATAGGAATTTGAAAATGAAAGCAAACTTGAACCCGCAGCACTATTTAACAGCCTAGAATGCTCGTAGTCGTGAAATTCAAAAGCGAAAATAGTGTGAACACATTCAAAGCGGGCACCTTCGGTGTTCATCGTGCTTGAGAATGAGCATTATAATTGTAGCATATAACTGCTTCATTCAGGAGGATTTGAAAAAACAGACTCGAATCTGGGAGTCGACTCTACTGCTATCCCTACTTTACTGCCAGCTAGCGTTTTGGAAGTGGTATTGCAGAGCAACACAAACAGAATGCATAAATGAATCTCTCATCACTGGTCTCTCACAGACAGCACTAATCTCTCAAAAGCCATAATCACTAGTCTCAGACAAGACATCGCTAATCTTTTATCAGTAATCTCTTATCACTAGTCTCCAACTTTCACAGGTTCCTAAGGGCCAGAACACACCAAAGGCCCGTTTCCACTGAGTGGTACAGTACGGTACGGTTCGGTTTGGTACACTTTTATGGCCGTTTCCACTGTTAAAAGGCGTACCGAACCAAACCGTATCGTACCACTTTTTCGGCACCCTTTCGAAAGGGTACCAAACACAAGAAAGGGTACCAAAAGGCGGAGCTAGACTTGCAGCTGAACGCTATTGGTTTACAGAGAGGCGTCATTCGCTTGCGCAACATGCCAGAATGAAAACAAAAAAACCGCCATGTTTAAAATACACGCACAGCCGACGAGCCGAGACATTACAGCAGAATTATATATACATATAATAACGAGCCATGGTCGACCTGGGCTCAAACAAACCTTGTCGTCGTCTTGATAAACAGCCACAAAGCCAAGAAGAAGAGCAGATTTACCCTGAGCCCTGTAGTTTTTTACGAGGCAGTCTGAGGCGCGAGCGGTTTCGCTTTCTTCCTTGCACTCGCCGCGCGTCTATATCTGAAATAACAAACTTCTTGAGCTGATGATAATAACCTGCGCTTGATTATTGACGTGCTTTTGAAACCCAATCCTGTCAGACACAGACAAACGCGAGAGTGAAGCGTGGAAAAAACAAGGGAGGAGCCGGAAAAAAAGGAGCACATTATTTTTTTAGCAAACGTGAACAAACTGCCTTATTTAACTGTTATTGTTATGATCCCCTTTTGGACTAATATGAACTCAGAATGATGGAATTGTTCTCTAACAGAGACTACATGTGCTGCTGAAGATTACAGGCACAGATAAGAGGTTTTCACTGACTGGGCTATATTTTGGGTTGTTTTTGAACCTAAATACGGACGAAATGTCTGCTGTGTGTTTTTCTGTAGTTGATAACATATCGGAGATTGTAAGGGGCTGTATGTGTTTATATATGTTCATTTATTTATTTAATATAATTACAGATGTTACAGTAGGCCGTTTCGTACTGTCATTGATCTGCAGTTATAATCAACTCATATTCATAGAAAAGTTAGTAATAAACATTTCTACACAAGTATTTATGTGTGTAAAGCATCTGTTTTGTGAGAAGTGCTTCTCATATGATATGTGAGCGACCTGTACAGCTTTATTGTAGACATTTCCTCGAGCTAGAATGACGTCGACTGAAACTTTCTGTCATACACCACGCCCACCAAAAGAGGGTACCCTTGGTAGTGGAAACGCAAGCTTGATAAAGTTGACCCGTACCAAACCGTACCGTACCAGTCAGTGGAAACGAGCCACAAGTCAAAAGTCGGCTGTTGGGCTTTGTTGGTCTGGCTAGTTGGTTTATATCCGCTAGTTCGCTTGAGTGCATGCGGCAAATGTGACGTCATTGCGGAGGTTCGCTTTGTAGATTTGTAGAGCAAACCCATTGCCATTGATATTTTAATAAACTTTAATAGGTAAAACTTTCCGAGAAATGAACAAAAGCAAGTGATGCATCAAAGTTTGATTTACAAAATCTTGAATGGTTATAAAAATCCTTAAAATCATTAAAATAATTTTTAAAAACAATGAAAATAATTAGTTTAAAATATTGTATGATATTAATATGACATGACATAGTTCTGGAAACTTCCTACTTCTCTGTTTATCTGTCTGATTTTGCAGTCAGTTTGACCACCCCCTGTCGTTTTAAATAATATCACAACGGCGAATGCGGCAGGTATAAAAGGTTCTCGAGGTGCGCGTGCAGTCAGCGGAGGTGCGCGATGTGGCGCCAGGCAAAAGTATAAATCCAGCTTTATAAAGTTAACATCTGAGTTCGTTGGCCGGATTCAGTGTGTAGAATCGGCATCGGGGCATCAGCTGTAGAGAGCATTCTGACTGGTTATTCAACAGCGAATCAGTGCGTGAGTGTGACGGAGCAGGTAAACAATTCAAGTCAAAAAGGAACACAACAAGGCCGGTTGTAATTTCACTACATCTCTCAAATATTTGCGAATTATATGGAATATTAGATTATTATCATATTATTTGTAGGAGTTAATCCCTTTATTTTGAGTGACAATTACTGTGATAATGGTACTGAACACTACTTTGTTATGCATGTGCACGTCAGACATTCTGGTTTCCAGTTCTGAACAAAAAAAAAACAGATATTGCCCCCGCAGATCGGAAAGACACATATCCTCCTCACATAGGCACAGAATCTTGGAATCATCGGCCGCCATCATTTGTTGTGTTCAGATGTGAGCCGACACGAGGCGGCAACACAGTTGGGTTTCGTGTGTGCTAATTGTTTGACATTGGCTTATTGTGTACTGGCATATTTAAATTTCTCAAATCACTGACTTCCAGGGGCTTCTTATTGGCAGATGTGTGACGTAAGATGCATTCATTGAGGAATCTCTTTTTAGAGTTGACAAATAAGAAATACTGAATGCCAGTAACTCAAGGGCATAGGTTTGCACTTGAGATTGGTGGGGACGGGTGAATCAAACACGGGTATTTTTTTAACCGCTATTAAAATATATTAATAATTAATCCTCTCTTCATACAACTTGGTACTTTTGAGGCCCGTAGCTAAGAGGGGTTCTGGTGGTTCAAAAGACCAAAAGTTGGATTGTTATTATTTTTGAATTTTTTTTCTGATTATTCAAATGGCTAAATTCTGACTAAGGAACACTTAATGTGCTGGCCAGTTTGTTATTTGTCTGCAGGCTTCAGTGTTTAATTTAAAAGTAGTTTTAACAGATTTCTAAAAAAAAAATAATAATAATTATGATAGATGATAATTTATGATTTATGAAAGATGATTTGTATTTTAAAAATAAGAATCTTTCCATATTTTTTATACAAAATTGTCATTATTTATAAAATTGTGATATAAAACGTACCGTTTAAATGCACAGTTGTAAATAAACACTTAAAATAGTCAAATAGTGTGGTAAACAATTTGGCAAAATGGTTGGAAATATTTTTGATACATCAGAAAGTGTGGTTATGATAACCATCCGACAAGATAATCCAGCAAAAATTAGTTCTTAAAATGTCACTAATAAAAATATGCAATATTTATACCTCATAATTAAATAGAAACCAGGCAAATAACTGCAAAAAGGTTGTTTTTCAGAAAACAAATAGCCGTCCCTTTCAATAAGCTGGCTACAGGCCTGATAGTGTAATGTTAGAATAATGTTTATTAACTGATAAAGAGAGAGTTTAATAAAGACTTCTGTTCATTTTAGCCACAGTGAAAATATAACATGTCTCATAAATCAGTATTATGCCTGTACAGAGGCTGCTTCTTTTTGGTTTTTTTGACAAATTGTTTCAACCGAAATTGGACATGCTAGAGATTAGAAGAACTGCGGGATCATTTACTTCAGCTGTTTATTCTGCAGTTAGTTTTCAGGGCGCACTATACACAGACTAGCCTATATCCGTCTGCTGTAACGACAGTCTGTGCGTTAAAGCGGGGAAAACGCGAGCATTAACGGCATTATAGTGATGGGCTCATTCAGTAGCGAACTTGCGTTTATGTGACTTACACTTTTGTTGAAAAAAAAAAGCTCCTTATGTCCCCCTTTTTGCCATGCTTGTGTGTGTCACCTAACTGCTGCACCCAACACACCTTACTCTTGCATGAGGAAAAAAACAATCCATCATTTGGCGCTGCTTATCTAAACCATAGATCTGAACGCAGCCACAGCCTCTGACATGATAGCAGGGAAAGGCATAGCCAATCAAAATGCCCAAATGTGTTTTGAGGGTGGGAGGAGCGAACGTGATTAAACCTTTTCTGCATGTCTAGGTTAATGTTGACAGCGTGATTTTTATTTATTTATTTATTTATTTATTTATTTATTTATTTATTTATTTATTTATTTATTTATTTATTTATTTATTTATTTTTAAGTGGATTAAATTATTGGTGGGGACATTTCAATGGTTGGAGGATATTGGTGGGGACACATCCCCTCCTTCCTCCCTAAATCTATGCCCCTGCAGTAACTAATTGAAAGCAGAAAATGAGAATGGATTTCACTGTAAGAAGAGTTTGTTTTTTTCACAGCCATATTTGTTTGAAGGGGGCATTATCATCATCAACATACTCATCATTATAATATGTCAAGTCAGAGATCAGCCAAAAAGTTGTCAAGAATTGGGCATTTAGCAGCCACCAAAAGTCAATAATTTTAGTTTCAAATTGAAATATTAGAAATATTTTTGTTACAAAAACCCATCGATCAACTTTATAAAAGATGCGTTGACCCCTGGCAGTGTATGGGTTAGTTTTACAGTGGATTTAGGTGCATTTAGAAACTTCGGGGGGGAAAAGTGCCACTACCCAAGACCATTAAACAGCAAGCATGGAAGAGCCAGGATAAAATGTAAAACTAATCTGATCTGTGTTCATCTGAAAAAAAAGAAAAAACCATAAACACTGAGGGTGGCTTGAGAAGCTGAGCAAATTAAGAGCTATTTTTCATTTTTGGTCGATCCATATCTTTAATCCAGTTTGTCAGATAAATAAAGAAATTACCAGCATGTGCAGATGAAAGGGATAGTTCACACAACTGATAATTCTGTCATTTACTCACCCTTTACTTGTTCCAATTCCAAACATGTTTCACTTTGTTCTGTTGAACACAAAAGAAGATATTTTAAAGAAAACTGTAACCACTAGGATTATTTAAATCTATTGTAACACAGTATTTATTTTTCCTGCTATGGAAATTGTTACATGATTTCAGCTTTCTTCAAAATATCATCTTTCGTGTTCAAAAAAAGAAACTCTAAATAAAGATCCACTTTAGGGTGAGTAAATAATGAGTAAATGTTCATTTTTGGGTGAATTATCCCTTTAACACCAATAACGGGGAAATATGAAACAATTCTCCAATTTATATCAGTGTTCTTTTTTCTATAGCTGTCCTTCCAAATGGAACACTATTGGGTTTTTTACTAAGTGGAAATTCAAACCGTTTTCCAGATGATGTTTGACGGTTGCCAAATTTGTAAAATAAATGACCAAACTACCAGATGATACCTGCCATGAGTATAATCGCATTCACCATTGGGAGACGGTATAATCACTCTTGTAGGAGAATTTTGCTTTCACAATCCAAAATAAATTAAGTAATCCAAAGTCAGTGCCCAAAAGCTCTGCCCCTCCTGCTACATAAGCAAAGCTGCAGCTGTTGAGTGTGTAAAGTGTCTAACTTGCAATTATTCAACTGGTAAAATGAAGTGTGGAATGTTGGAGTATTTAAAGGGCACCTAGGTTAGCCCTTTTTTCAGATTTAATACAAGTCTTTTGTGTCTCCAGAAAGTGTGTGTAAAGGTTCAGCTCAACACCCATCAGATTTTTTATTATACCTTTTATTAAATTCCTATTTATAAATTTTTTCACTGGGTGGCGGTTTTAATGTACTGCTTCTTTAAGGCTAGTCCTCCCCGCCCACCGTTTCTACGTACCTTTCTGCGTGCCTTAATCTCCTCCCTCGGCAGCGTCAGACAACAGACAGACTTAAAGGAAGCAGATCTCATGTAGCGTTTGTGAGAAATACTACAGTAAGAACTTTACCAATTAGTATTTATTGTGCAGTTGCATGGCAGGGTCACACAAAGTTCACGCGCGCGCACACACACACACACACACACACACACACACACACACACACACCGCAGCAGAAACACACACACACACACACAGACAGACAGAGCGCCCGTTTAGCTTTGCACTCTTTTTGCACGCAAATGTGACAGGATACAGGTTAATCTCTACTGGTGTATTGATATCTTTTATGTTAATGTACAAAATAAACCTGAATTAACGTCCACAAACCGGGACTGAAACGTCTTCCTTTATAATTGTTCTGACACGCGGCTGTGCTGATGAAGTAAAGCTAAGCTAAATCGCTATATAATTCATTACACACATGCTCTGTTTTAAAACATTTTAAACATGTGAAACTCACTCTTGATCACATTTGATGATGATTGATGATCCTAACGAACTGAACACACCTTTTATTCCCGGTTGCTTTTTCGCACGTCTGGTCTTGTTGATATGATTACACACGTGACTACCGGGACATGTTAATACGTGCAGCTGTCAATCAATTCGGTGGGCGGGGGGACCGCACTCCTACATAAAGTTGCGGTCGATCTGAAAACCGCTCCAATTGGTCCACCGTTTTTTATGTTGCTAAATTGAAAAAAAAGGACTGGGTGTGTTTAGATCACCCCAATATGACGGTCTATACACCATACATGCACATATGTCTGTCCAAACAGCTTGAAAAGTAGATTTTTCACCATAGGTGCCCTTTAAAGTGCACTTATTATTTTTAGAGTTTTCAGTGTGAATGCACTACTTACACTATTTACACTACAAAATGGTGTAGGATAGTGCCATTTGGGATGCACCTAAAACATGTTGTTGTTTTTTAACTGTACTTCAGAATAGACATAAAATATGCTAAAAACAGTGTTCTAATATGACTAAGCAGTGGCATTTAAATGTAGAAAATTGTAGGTTGTTCTCTGATTTTGATCTCCTCTGCAGTGCAGATAGTATTGTTTCCCACAGTGCAGTGTGCTCAACAGGATTTTTCCACTTTTAAATGTCACCTGACTCATTGTGTGTGCTGTGCTCTATGCTAGACTTCTATTCCAAACATTGCATATCATAAATACAGTGTTTTCATAAGCAGATGTAAGTGGCATTTGGTTCACTTTTTTTTCTGCTTGTGTGATTGATTCAGCTCCGCTCTTCTTCACATGGAGTGTGGTGAACTCTGTGCACTGGTGGAGCGGCTCCACTCAGGCACTTCCTGCCACGACTGTGCTGCTTCTCCTTGGCGCCTGGGTTCTGGTCGGCTTCCCGCTCACTGTCATTGGTGGAATTGTTGGGAAAAACAGAGCAGGCAACTTTCAGGCTCCATGTCGTACACGTAACATTGCACGGCAGATCCCTCAACAGCCCTGGTACAAACACACTGCTGTGCACATGGCCATCGGAGGCTTCCTGCCTTTCAGGTAAGAGCAGTGAGTTACAAAGAAATGATAGATAGATAGATAGATAGATAGATAGATAGATAGATAGATAGATAGATAGATAGATAGATAGATAGATAGATAGATAGATAGATAGATAGATAGATAGATAGATCATATTACCAAATTATATGAAAAAAAATTAATTATATATATATACATACATACATAATTTTTAATAAATAAATAAAAGGTACTGCCATGACTTCTTTCCAGGGGAGACATTTGTAAATTACATTGGTGATTGGTTAAGTAACCTCTAAATATACATATCTAAATTTTGTAATACTTTTCCACCTCTTCAGAAAAATATCAGTCTTCATTTGTAGACATGCAGTAATTATGCAGTCATTATATGGACCCGTTTAAGTCTCTGAATCCACTGAGCCACCTTTTGAAAACATTTTTCCATCCAATGTACTGTTACATTTTTTTCGCAACCAGTAATAATATCCTTAGGACAAATCTTGTTTCTTCATTAAACATATCTTTGGACAGTGCTCCCAATAACCACATAACTGGATCGAGGGGTATTTCTATATCTAATATGGTATCTATTTCTTTTTTAGCATTTTTCCAAAATTCTTGAATCTTAGGACAGTCCCAAAAATGTGGGTATGATCTCCAATTTCACCACGTTTTCTCCAACACAAAGCAAAAGTTGGTCCTTTTACATATGTAAAAATTACAAAAGGAGAAAGAAAGTACCTCATTTTTACTTTCCAATTAAATTCTTTCCATAGTTGACTATTTATTCCTTAATGATATCCTTCACATAACTCAACCCAAAACCTCATCCTCAATTATGGTATTTAGTTCTAGTTCCTTTTTTTTTCTTTTCTTCTAACATGATCTGTATTTTGTACAGTATTAGTTACTAATCTTTTGTATAAATGGGAAACATGTTTTTTTGCAATATTTATGAAGTGTTCTTCTATTTTATTTGGTTCTTGCATGACTAGAGCCTTTTCTTAATGTAATGTCTTTTCTGGAAGAACCTATACATATCTTTAGATGAGATATTAAATTGTTCTTTATGAAAATATTTAGTACAATCAAAATGTTTCTGGATGAAATACAAATATAATAGGAACTTTTTAAAATAATAGTGTACAGTTTGAATAAACCATATGAATAGCTCGTTTTAATATAGCATGAAATGAACACACATTTATTCTATTATATTTTTCTATAAATTTATGTATATATTGAATTCGAAAGGTTATATTATCATTTAATAGTTTATATATAGTTGAAGGCAAATTAGCCCTCTTATAAAACTGATGAATTAAAATATTTCTCAAATGCTGCTTAACATTTTTAACAAGTTATTAAACATAATAGTTTTAATAACTTCTCATTTCTAATAACTAATGTCTTTTGTCTTTGCCATGATGCCAGTACAAAATATTTTACAAGTTTACAAATTTTGCAAGATACTAGTCTTCAGCTTAAAGTGATTTTTTTTAATGGCTTACATATGTTAATTAGGTTAATCAAGTCATTGAAGTCATTGACAACAATGGTTTGTTCTGTAACCAATTGAAAAAACTTCGGAAGTATAAATAAAATACTAGAAACTTCAGAAGGGCTACATTGTAGAACATTCTATTCGATTTTTTATGAAAATTAGAATAATGAATGAAATATAATAGAATTTATTACATTCCATTATTTAAAAATATTTTATTTGATAATTATATATAAAATAATACAATCTAATATATCAACTATTTTACTCCTTATTCTTTGGCTTAGTTCCTGATTTATCAGGGGTTGGCACAGCGGAATGAACCACCAATGGACCCTTTTTACATTTCCGGGTGTCTCAGCAGGGGAGGTCGTCATGGTTGGGTAAACTTAGAGCGCAGTGAATGGGAGAGTACAACAAATATTTTTTCACAATCCTATTATTAAAAAAAAACTCCATGGTGGTGTTATCAAGACTTTCAGAAAAAAAAAAAAACAATTGTGTGCGACTGATAACAGCAGCCAGATAAGAGAACAATGTCAAATTTACTGTCCTGCCCATGTTCTCGGTATTTCAAATGCCCCGCATTTTTTTATTTAGTTTTTTTATTGTAATTTGATGCAAAGATGATACAGTACATAAATGACTGCATATAAATGTAGATACTTTAAAAAAAATATCCAAATGTTAAAAACTTACAAAGATTTAAGATGCTGATGACCGTTAAACACATCTTAGACTGATTTCACGTGGCCGCCGTTTTAAAAGTGACAGCAAGGCTGCGGTGGGAAGAAACCCGGAAGTATCACCTGGAGTCACACAGGAACGGCGTTTATGATGGCTGTATATCTTATCAGCGAAAAGAAAGTGACACAAATGTATTATTTCACTGCTTTCCGAGTGAACCGAAGGTCCGTTCTGATTGGATAGCAGGGGCGTTGCTAGACATAAAGCTCTACTGAGGCACGTACCCCCTTCCCCCATCATTCATTTGTTTTTAAATGGTAGCCACAAAAATAAGCATATAACAGTATTGTGAATAGGGTTCATTACTCTGGCACATGTTTTATACAGTGGATATTCTAAAAAGCTGTTTTATTAGATCATGTTCAACATCTATTTTTTTCTCCCCTTGACTTTTCAGTGCCATTTCAGTAGAACTGTATTACATCTTCGCCACGGCGTGGGGTCGTGAACACTACACGCTGTACGGCATCCTGCTGTGCGTGTTTGCCATCCTGCTGTCTGTGGGCGCTTGCATCTCTGTGGCCCTCACCTACTTCCTGCTCTCAGGCGAGGACTACCGCTGGTGGTGGAGGAGTGTTCTCAGCACCGGCTCCACCGGCATCTTTATATTTGTTTACTCTCTCTTCTACTACCACAATCGCTCCAACATGAGCGGCCTTGTACAGAGCGTTGAATTCTTCGGATATTCCTTGCTCACCGCGTTTGTTTTCTCACTCATGCTGGGAACGGTTTCCTTTTGGGCTTCTCTGGCTTTTATTCGTTACATCTACCGTAGCCTTAAGATGGACTGAGGGATTTTTTTTTCCTCCCCTCTCAAATGTGGAGACTAATGGACCAGATTTTTGTGTTGAAGTATATTATAAACCATAAACTATCCAAACTGATGCCAATCATTAAAAGGAAATAGGGAGCAGACAAATGTGACTATAGACTTTAATATTTTGCTCACCAACACCCTGATACTTAAAATTCACATAGGTAAATAGATGCTAGATTATATGCACATCAAATACTGAAGTATTTGGATCGTTTGTGCTGATTGGGACAGAATTTCATACTTCGAATTGTTGCTTTCTGTTTGTGGGTTTTGTTAAAGGAACACTGACCTTGTTTTTGGAAAATAGACTCATTTTACAAGTTCCCTAGAGTTTAACAGATGAGTTTTACAACTTTTAGCTGATCTCCAAGTCTGGTGGGAGCACTTTTAGCTCAGCTATAATCATTAAATCAAATGAGACCATTAGCATCTCGCTCAAATTCCAAAAACAGATAATTTTCCTATTTAAAGCTACTCTGTTCTGTAGTTACTTTGTGTGCCAAGACAGACAGAAAATGAAAAGTTGATATTTTCAAGGCCGATATGGCTGCGAATTATACTCCAGTGTCTCCCAACCCTGTTCCTGAATTCACACCAACAGTACACATTTTTAACCTTTTTCTCAGGTATTCAAACATACCTGAATTAAGTCATTAGAAGAGACCCGAAAACCTGAAATGAATGTTTCAGATTAGGATTACTGTTGGTGTGATTTTTAATTATCTGTCGGTTTTAGTACATAAAGTGTTTACAGAAGAGTGCAGCTTTAAATAGAAACATTTGAGCGAGATGCTTATGGTCTGATCTGATTCAATGATCTATGCTAAGCTAAGCTAGAAGTTTTCCAACCAGACTCTGAGATCATCTGAATGATTTTAAAAAAATGGTAAAACTGTATAACTCTAGCAGACTTGTAAAATAGGTCCATTTTCCAAAAAAAAAAAAAATGGAGTGTTCATTTAATGCAATGAGCATGACAAACTACTAAATGTTAGTTTCAAAGGATAATGGGACAAGAATCAGAGGCCTTCATACTTCTATATTGTTTCATGTGACCATGGAGGATATAAAGCACTTATATGCACTGTAAGTGAGTTTACTTGATGATTACAGGTGAATTTGTTGTTATAAGGAAGGATATTATGATCTTTGAGGTAAATAGATTTGTCATATTGTGCACATATGGTGCAATATACATGTTTTGATCAAATGAGTAGAGTTGGAGGAAAGGTTTAAGATGAGCAAGCTGAAGAAATGAAGAATAGATTATAGAAGCAATACCATGCTCTAAAGTCACCATCAACTGTGATCTGTCAAAATGTAAATAGTATGTTTTCAATAAAGTCATTTTTATTACGGTAAGAGAAATAAATGGGTGAAATGCAACAGTGGTGGCTCTCATATAAATCAAGGCACTGCACAATTACCTCAAGCTCAGGGTCAGATAGAGCTTGCCTTTTTGTAGTGCATGTATTATATGAATGCAGTGCTTTAAGAAAATGATCTTAATGCAAGCAAGCACACATCAATAAATATATATGTGAGTGTGTGTATATATATATATATATATATATACATATATATATATATATGCAAATTATTATTTTTATATACACACACACACACACACACGTGTATATGTGTGTGTGGGTGTGTGTGTGTATGTATATATATATATAAAAAATAATAATTTGCATGAAACAAAAAGGTGTTTCAAATAGTATAGAATATAGACTGAAGTATCCCTTTAAGAATTATTTTCAAAACAATTTAAAAGTAAAAAGCAACAATAAGCAGATGTCTACGGTTATGGGACCAGTTGATGACCAGGGGATGTCACCCAAGCATGTCACCACACATTAAAAGCTCTTTGATGAAATAAGGAACAAAGTTGCAATTGTACAAATATTCCTCCAGACAGCTCAAGAGGCAGAATCTGGGAGGTAAAATAACAGGATCAGACCAACTGCAATGAATAAAGATGTTAATTGATCAATGCATGAAAAACAACTTTGGAATCACTACTAATGGATTTTAATACTCAACCACTTAACTATTAGGTGGTGCCATAAGCAATTTGAAATTTGTGATCTGGAAGGAAAAAAAAAAAAAAAAAAAAAAAACACCTGAAACTAAAAATAAAATACTAAAAGACTACAGATTATGGCATAAAAATGTAGATCAAGGGGCTAGCTAGAGTATATAATAGACTAAAACAAAAATTAAAGGCAATGAGAATTTTAAATTTAATCTGACCACAATACACAAAAGCACTTGGATTAACAATTCTATGGCATAAAATAAATCTTTCAAATAAAAATTACAAAAACAAACTGCCATTAAACCACTGGTTAAAGTAAAAAGCAACGTTGTGGCCCTAAAAGGATTGAGTACTGCCCCCTCCATGCCAAAAATCACAACACCACTATTGACTATCATATAAGATATAAAGAACAAATAAGCATCAACACAATAGGCTACACAAACCTTGGTTGAAATGTAGGAACAGACCAAACATTTATTGCTCGAAAGGATGTGTGTGTAGTTTGCAAGCACAAGCTTAAGAGTGTGATTACAACTTAATGTTTCCTTTAGTACAGAGAAACAAAATGCACAAATGACATACACAGACAGTGAGATTGATAGAACAGTGCAGTACAGACAACCCTTTCCCCATTCACATTAGATGTTGCACAGTGCCTTGCATACATTCATACAAATTCATAAGACAAATTAGTCCCGACCAAATCAAAAAGAAAAATCTCGAAGGGCAAAGGATTAACATATTAAATACTCTGAATAGGTAAAAAGTTATAAAAATAGATCTCCAGTATAAAGCGGAGTTTAAAAAAGGCAAACTTTACAGGATCAAAAATCAGGAGACAAGTCTCGCTCAACCCCAACTGGCAACCCATGACATCACTGCCTAAAAATATCCAACAATGTGTTGCCAAAAAAATTCTATTTACAAACATGGTGAAGATCGAAGGCTGCATGGCTGAAGATTGATAATATACACAAAGCAGCTGGACTCACAGCAAAGTTATTCCTTTAGTTGCCCACAGGCCAGCAGTAGGCGAAGTTGCCAGCGGAGAAGGGCTGCTTTCTTTGTTCGCTGCATTGCTGCCATCACGTGCTGGCATGTAGCTGATGGGGTTAGGGAACTCGTAGTGCGTCACAGCTGGGGGCAGAGGCCAGGTTCCTGGGGGTCTCGTGGTGGCCTGGGTTGGGGAGCGTGGCTGTGGGTAACTGTGGTAGAAGGCTGTTTTTGGAGGGCTCCTCTTGAAAACAGGTTCCCTCACCTGAGGGTTACTGTAGTGGTCTTGGCTTGCTCCAGGTGGTTCATTCTGAAACTAAAGAAGCTTGAGTTAGAATGTGCCTTTCTGAAAGCTTTTAAAAGAATTCACAAAAAAAAAAAAAAAATGAATAAATAAAATTATCAGCACACCCATGACTGGTTCCAAACCAATTTGAGTCTGTCATTTTAAAATACATGATATTTGATGTTAAAAACCTTTAACCATTGATTTCTATAGTAGGGAGGGGGAGGAAGAGAAAAAAAAATAAAATAAAAAAAAAAAACACCACTGTACTCAGCTCTCATTCATTGCCTTACAAATACCACTTGAGGGTTCATACACATTTTTACTACTAAAATTCCATGACTTTTCCATGGTTTTTCCCAAGACAAAATTAGGACCTAATGTTTCATGCAACTTCTACATATGCATGGTAAAAGAACAACAATGCATGCTAATTACAGCATATCGTAAAACACGCAATCTATTTAGTTTCAATTTATATTTAAATGTAAAATTGTATGCATGCATGTAAAATTGATTTAGATAATGCTTACACTGCACTAATAATGTGTATGTGATTGGCCAACGACAGAATAGAAGTCAAGACAACTAACCTATATTAAAGTATACCGATATTCGTTTATCGATATAAAATTATTATTAATTTGTCAAAGTTAAAAATGGTACAATTTCTTATGCCTGAATGCTTTTAAAACCCTCCCAAACATTTAAAACGGTAAAATTATAATCCAGACTCAACATTACCTATACTTGCGCTGTGACTATTGCAAATCACATCGTGATAATGATGCTGAAACTATACATTGTGCAGCTCTAACTTGAACCCAAGATAATAATTAAATACTTTAAGCAAATTATGCGTTCAAAGCAAGATATTTTGCACCACAGCTGTAGTAATTAACCACTTTTGCCCAAATAAATTTTTGCACAAGTAAAAAAAAAAAAAAAAAAAAAAAACTGCAGTGTAAAATTATCTTAGTATAGTCAACTTAAGTAACTTGTATCATCATGCCTTTAAGACATTATTCAAACTATTGAAAAGTCTCCTTTGTAGATGACATGTTCTGCGTCCACACTAATCAGTTCTGCCACCAACCAGGCAAAACGAGCAACAGCATGGACAAGTCAGTGCCATTTACAGGACACCATTTTTATTTCAAAATTAAATGTGCTGGTAATGGAAGTCTGAAAAGACGAAACTTCTTAAACTGGTTTGTGAAACTGACATTGAGTGCATGCTTCATATGTAGTCTATATGCATAAAGTATTTGTAGGGCAAAATGGTGGCTAAAAAGACCAGATTAAGTACAAAATCTGACACTCACAATTTTTTGTAATTTGCATAGGTGTTAGAATAGGGATAGTTTCACTATGGTTGCCTGTAAACCTCACCAAGAGGAGGGGAAAAAAATTGTAAAAAAAATTAACAGCTTTGACCCTCTTTCTCTTCTATTGGATGTAATGCCATGATCAAAACTTTGAGTTTGAAACATGGTTTGCCATCAAATACTCACCTGAGATTGAGGAGCTGGTGTGTTGGGTACAGCATTAACAACATATCTCTCCGTCATCCAACTGCTATCTCTCTGATGCCTCTTGAGTTTCATCCTGCGGTTCTGAAACCATGTTTTTACCTTTGGAAAGAAATGAAGATTGTCATTGTGACTACAATATAAAAAGACCCAAATTAAACTTTTTTTTTTTTTTTTTGTAAAAATCATACCTGTTTGTATGTTAATCCTGTCGCTCCAGCAAGTGTCTTCATCTCTGCAGGTGTGAGGTATCTCTGGACATTAAACCGATTGACCAAAGCATTCATTTGCTCTTCAGAAAATGCAGCCCGGGTCTTGCGGGGCAGGGTCGGAGGTCGGACTGGGGATGCAGTCAATGCAGGCAGAGGAGGCAGAGCATCGACCCCCAGATTCAGATTGACTGGCTCCTCTCCTGCTCTGGAGGTTAAATTCTGTTCTCCGCTGTCAGGACTGCCACTGTCAGTTTCATAGTCCCGATCTCTCCAGGACGGCAGATTGAGGTTGGTCAGAGGAACCCCTTCTCGACTGCTTGCGGAGCTCCAGGAATCTACACAGAATATATTTTTTTTAATAAAAAAATAAGTTTGGTATACTCACACTCGATACAGTTAAGATGTGCACCTCAATTCAATTTTTAAATCTGTTAAAAAAAAAAAAAAAACGACATGTAAAATTCATTCATTATTATCGACTCCGCGACGAATCCATTGAATATTACAACAAGACGCCATGACACAAACAACTTAAACTCCTGGACCATTCAGAAGCACTGCGCTCCCAACGAAATGGTAAGTTTTAATGTAATTAATAAACCTCTTCTGTATACAGAAATACTGAGAGTGACCGATATTTCGTGGTTTATACCGATTCACAGTTATAGGGTTACATTTTCAAACTACGTTTTTAGTTTCAAATTCTGAGGTAAAGTATCAGCTTCTTCCAGTAAAAAAAAAAAAAAAAAAAAAAGTCAGATAAAAATGGTAACGGTTACTCAAGTTTACATTTATAGCATTCAGCACTGAATAAAGCACATAATCAGATCATGAGGTGTTCACTGACAAGGTTCTTTGCCAACGTCTAAGAAACAGATAAAAAAAAAAAAAAAAAAAAAGACATTTCGCGCCTCTAACGTTATGTCATGGATGGCTAGAAGGACCAAAACTCTCAAAACATGGTCATGTTCGCTATTATCGCTTCGAGTGTACTCAGGACATTGTATTAAGCTTTGGTCAGAGGATGATTACCTGGCGTGTGGGCCTCGGAATCACTGGGTGTGTCGCTGCTGGCCTGCTCTGCATCTTTAGCCTTTGGATCGGGCTCAGTCTTGTTATTGGACAGAAAGAGTCGTCCGTTCTGCGCGTGTCCCGGATAATGGCTGTAGGTGCCGCTGGCCCCGCCATTCTCCGGGCTCCAGGGCGGCGACTGCTGTGCGGTTTGAGCGGTAAAGTAGCCTGCGGTGACCCCGCCGGAGTGCGTGTACGCGGTCTCGGGCCAGCTCAGATTCGGGACGCCGTGTTCTGACACTTGCGGGTACATGAGCCCGTATGCATACGCATGATAAGATGGGTTAAAATTGTAACTCACTGGCATCTTCCAATCCGCCATGTCGACGTTAAGTTAGATTAAATCAAGCAGAAAGTAACTTACTAAAGGCCTAATTAAAAAAATACTGGACTATAAAAAAAAAACAAAGGGCTCGACTACCCTCGAAAACGGATGCTGATTAAAGCTCTCCTCCTCATAGTAACAATTGCCAACCCATGTACATGACCTCATGAAGGAAACGCGTGGAAATGCTGATTTATAATGCCAGGTGAGTGGTTGTGGGCGGGTTTAGAGCAACGGCGAGTTGCGAGGACCAATCAGATGCAGCTTCTGAGTGAAGCAACCGCACCCTCGTTCCACATTTACCTGAGAATAAAAGGCCTTCTCATTTAAATTATTTATTTAATTCAATTCAAGTTTATTTGTATAGCGTTTTTCACAACAATTATCGTTCCATAGCAGCCTTACAAAAGGTGCACATTATTATTAAGTTGTGTATGTAGTGTGGACAGATTATAAACAAAGTTAACCTGGAGTTATACAATTTAAACATAGCGTCCTTCCCAAAAGGTGGTGTCTATGTGTTTAATACATGTTCAATGAAGTGTTTTTTACATATTTTGTCACAAAAAATGTCTCTGGAAAAAAACATACTATAAATTAAGTTTATGTTTTTTGACACGCAACCTTAAATGTTAACTTGTAAAACTCTTGTTTTTTAAATAAATATTTTCCTGTTTAAAATCTTTAGAAAACACAATCAGTCAATTCAAATATTATATATATATATATATATATATATATATATATATATATATATATATATATATATATATATATATATATATGAGCAATTCCATGCAAATGTCAACCTTGCCAAGTTTTTACCAAAATAAAGAAACATTACATTTTGTGCAAGCAAGTATTTTACAGTACTTTAAAAATACCCATAAATGTATCTGTCAGTGTTTCAAGCTATTATATTTAATTTGCCAAAATCACACGTGGCAATGTCACATCCATAACCACTTTTTCCTCATAAATACAAAAATGTCAAATAAAATAAAGTTAATCATGTTTGTTCTATAGTCAGCCGACTCATATCTGTTTGATAAGCATTGTTTCTGTTGGGCTGTGCGGTTTAATTGACAGAATTTCTACAAAGTATGTTGTGTACAGTAAACTCGCAAACTTTTTTTTTTTGCAGATTGATATTTTTCTGATCCCATAACTCTGTGGTTAGTTGTTTTTGGGAAATATAAACAGATGTGTCAATAAAATGTTTTACTGCAAATGTCACATCCATAACCCTGGAATTGCTCATATATATATATATATATATATATATATATATATATATATATATATATATATATATATATATATATATATATATATATATATATATATATATATATATATATGAAAGATAAAATGTAGGGCTGCATGGTGGCGCAGTGGGTAGCACGATCGTCTCACAGCAATAGATTGCATGTTCTCCTCATGTTCGCGTGGGTTTCCTCCGGGTGCTTTGGTTTCCCCCACAGTCCAAAGACATGTGGTATAGGTGAATTGTGTAAGCTAAATTATCCATAGTGTATGTGTGTGAATGAGTGTGTATGGATGTTTCCCAGTGATGGGTTGCAGCTGGAAGGGCATCAGCTGTGTAAAACATATGCTGGATAAATTGGAGGTTCATTCCGCTGTGGCGACTCCAGATTAATAAAGAGACTAAGCTGAAGAGAAAATGAATGAATGAATGAATAATTTATAATTCTGATTATTTGTGCACAACAACTTATTTGATTGATATACCCTACAATAGATAGAGCAGTGAGTTACAAAGAAATGATAGATAGATAGATGGATGGATGGATGGATGGATGGATGGATGGATGGATGGATGGATGGATGGATGGATGGATGGATGGATGGATGGATGGATGGATGGATGGATGGATGGATAGATAGATAGATAGATAGATAGATAGATAGATAGATAGATAGATAGATAGATAGATAGATAGATAGATAGATAGATAGATAGATAGATAGATTTATATTATGTTATGAAATTATGATGAATCTTTGATTGTCAGCTGATGAAAACAATAATTATCATTATAATACCTGATTTAATATCTTATTTAAATGTATGTGCAGTTCTTATATGGAGGAATCTTTATTAGTATTTTCATCAGTAATACAGAAGTTGTTTTTTAATCAAATTTTTTTGGAAAGTTTTTCTTCCTCTGTTAATACAGGCTATAGTCTATGAGATAATATTGTTGTCAAAAGATAATCATTGATGGTTTTAAATATCTTATAGTCATTTTGAACAATGTTGGCAGTCTATTTATTTAATCATTTTAAATAGACTACATTTTCAAACATATATAGGCCTAATGAATGTAGATCCATCTAATCCCTGTAATCTATTGTCTGATTTAAAACTTTACTACAGTTTCTTTCAGTGAATTTACAAGCGCATACATCTTCTCTTTAGATTAGCATGATTAATTTAAAAGCAAGACAAAGACTTATATGAACAACTTACTACGGTAGTGCCCCAGTCTAAAGCTCTTTAACCTTTAAAATGGCTGTGGACTGGAATGTAGCACTCCTAGGCTGGCTGGACTGTTTGAATGCCTTAAGCAGGTTTGCCTTGAAATTACCACCTGAATAGATGTGTTTGTAGTTCTCCCTGTCTGCTGCTTTAGAATGGAAATGTGTCTGTATGAGGTGAAAATATGAGATAATCATGGGGTGATTTGGAGAGACCACGGATCTGTTTATATGGGAAGCGAGGTGTGAAAGGGTGTGGAGGTGGTGTGACCAAAATGCATCCAACTTTTGCCCTAATTCAGACAAAATAAATTATTTTGTAAAAGTTACAAAGTGTTCAATGTTTACATTTTACAGGTGTGTTTTATCATAAGGGAGTTTTAGACTTCCATTTATTTATTTTCTTTCTTTCTTTTTTCTTTCTTTCTTTTTCTTTTATTTATTTATTTATTATTTATTTTAATAATCATCATAACCTGACAACAATTATTTTATTCATAATTATCAAATAATGTTTTAAACAAACTAAATAGATCAATAAAATGCAAAGAAGCAAGATGTTTACATATTGCATGCATTTATTATTATTAAGGTGCTCAATTAAATTATATTTACTTAATGCTTGATTTGAGTTTATTGATAATGTTGTTGTTTCATGACAGTGCTGATATACTGAAAAAATGAATATGGCCTATATATACAGTGCCCATGCAGCATAAATTGGTACACCCCTCACAGATCTTGCTTTTAAAATTATATTTTTTAGGACGTCATAAAAAATATATTTGTGTCTATACAATAGATTAGTCAGAGCCAAAGTAGACTTTACGTTACAAAATAATTTAAGATCACGCTCCAAAAATTGTACATCTAAATTAATGGGTTAGGAAAAAAATATTAAATGTTTTTAATAGAGGACAAATGAAGAAAAAATTCAAAAATATCAAATGTATTTGGGCTGCATGGTGGCGCAGTGGGTAGCACAATCACCTCAAAGCAAGAAGTTTGCTGGTTCGAGCCTCAAATGGGTCAGTTGGTTTTTTTGTGTGGAGTTTGCATGTTCTCCCCGTGTTGGTGTGGGTTTCCTCTGGGTACTCCGGTTTCCCCTGCAAGTCCGAAGACGTGGTATAGGTGAATTGGGTAAACTAAATTATCCGTAGTGTATTTGTGAGAATGAGTGTGTGTGGATCTTTCCCAGTGATGGGTTGCAGCTGGCAGGGCATCCGCTGCATGAAACATGCTCTGGATAAGTTGGCGGTTCATTCTGCTGTGGCGACCCCAGATTGATAAAGGGACTAAGCTGAAAATAAATAAATAAATTTATTAATTAATAAAATGTATTAGAAATTTTGAGGTTTGTATTATTTGTTGCTATATTTGATTTTAAATGTTTTATCTTTATACTCCTAATGATGTTCAGTAACGACCAAGCGCTTTTTTATTATATAATATCATTATAAAAAAATAATATAACCATTTAATTATTTTTGTTTGATTGCACCAAAATGTATTGTCTATTTTTTCCGAAAAATTGATAACTTTTTAAATGTTACATTTATGCTGTGCGTTTATAATGTTTATTTGCAAAAACAAATAATTCTGTAAATTTTTTGTAATTTTAAAATGTTTTTGTTGTGCGTTGATTTCAACAGAGGGAAAAATAACTATATAAAACAAGCTTGTGTTTATATAGCGTTTGAATTTAATTATCATAGATGTAAATGTTTACTTACTTAATTTTAGTTGTGTATTTTCATTTACTTATTTTTACAATTCATGCTTAATTCGGGTTGTGTTTCTGTATTGTAGTTTTACCTTTCGATAATGAGGATGGTTGCTTGCCATCTGTGCAGTGCATGTCTTTCTAATGGAGATTCAAATGCAAAATAGCCCATTAACAGTTCATCTTCTCCAGCAAGCAACTGCCTGAAGATGATCCCCTTAAAAATAACCAGGAAAACAAACAAACTTAAGCGCTTTTACTGCTAAAATGCACGCAAAAGGATTCGTATGGTTGGTTTATGTACATCCACAGTTCATTATGCAGTGAATTTTGACCTCCATTACCGCAGCAGGCGCTGTTGTCATAGCACAGCTCAAACAATCTTTCTGAATCACGATTTCAGGGGTTTGGTCCCTTTAACATCCAACTCATGTGGCGTTTTCTGCTTCCATCCAGCGTGGTAACTTTCGGGACTCTGCAAACAAGCGCCCATACAAATGATTTTTCCCAATGACAGCTTATTTATGCAATACTAACATACTTATCAAACATTTACGTTAGCGCAATCTTTTCTTAATCTTATCCAAATACTGCCAGTTGCTCTCATCTGATTTGGTCCGCTGGCCGGTGTCGTTTATTTTGTAATTTTGAGCGAAAAAAGGCTTAACGTTAAACGGTGGAAATCATGTCAGAGGAGCTCGAACGCGTCCTGGCGAGGCTGACAGAACCGGACAACGCTGTCATTCAGCAGGTACATACTTATACGAAACTGTTAACCCGTGCCAGCACATGGTATTTTAAAGCGTTTACCATCGGTTATGTTTACACCTTATACCAGTAACAAATAGTGTAGCTGATAAATAACTTCAAGATGAAATAAAAACATGGTTATTGTAGCAGCTTAACCATGGTAACATCAAGTTAACCGTGGTTGTGCTACACTAACTACAGTTTATCCATGGTATGTGTTGTAAACTTATGTGTGTGTTTATACAAATAGCTATGGATACGCCTAAAGTTGACTATCTTTTACCATACTACTATCTTTTACCGTATAACCCTATAGTTACATTTTGTAAGAGTTGGTTTAATGTTAATGTCGTATTTTTGTAGTTTGTGTTGCCATTATAATCCTAATGAGTGTCATTTCCATTGTCAGGCCACAGCTGAACTAAAACAGGCTTTTAAAGACCCAGCTATTATTCCTGCTTTATGTGCAGTTATGACTGGATCCCAGAACCCACAGGTACAGCCATTCATCCCAGCATTTATCAAGTTTTCATTGTTCTGCAACATTAAACTGCTTTGTGTCTTGCTTCAGGTCCGTCAGTCGGCTGCAGTGATGCTCAGAATGAGAGTTAGAAAACACTGGAAGAAAATCAGCGCAGACCATAGAGAAAGGTTTGGGACTTTAATACTACAAATAAGTTGTCTTATTGTTTAATTTATTTCACTGTACATTTACTATTTTGTGTGACCAATTTGTTTTTAATCTCATGCCCTCAGTCTGAAGGCAGTGGTGCTGCAGGCTTTTCAGCAAGAAACCGAGTAAGTCTGGCAGTGTAATAGTATTGTGATAGTAAAAATATAAACCATGATACTCAGTGATTGCCTATATTGACATATGCACTGTTCTCCCACACCAGAATACAATAATATAAACACTGCAAATGAACAGATATTAGTAATAAATCATGCTTCAGGATTTTAATCAGGCTTATTACTGTTCCATTCATCAGGCACACAGTTCGTCATTCTCTCTCTCAGCTGAGTGCTGTACTGGTGAAGCATGAGACCCCGGACCGCTGGCCTGCTCTTCTTGAGTTATTAAACCAGTCTACTAAAAGCAATAATCCACAGGATAGACAGGTAACCCCAACTACTGTCCTGCTGACATGGGGATAGACATAGTATAATCAGATAATTATCATATTCATATTGTGAATTTTGCATCATGTTTCAAAGTAAACTATGGTACTGTGTCTGGAATAATATTTCTAAGAGTAATTTGTTATTAACTACGAAGATTCCATCAAGTTATTTATATTTATGTTAATCGTTTTATTTCAAATGAAAGTGTTTTTTTTTTTTTTTTTATTAAAAGCACTCATAGTATCTTATAGGAATTAATTAATGTGTTCTACTGTATGATTTAAAACTATTATAAATAAAATTAAAAACAATGTACTCTGAAAATACTGAGAGATTTAGTTTTAAATTGCTAGTTTTGTCAAGTCAGCATTTACTCTTCTTCAGTTTGTTCCAAACCCATTTCATTTTCTTCCTTCTGTAAAACACAAAAGAAGATATTTTGAAGATTGTTGGAAAGCGATAACCATTGACTTCTGTAGTGTGTTTTCCTACTATGGGTGTCAATAGCTATCAGTTAGCAGCATTCTTCAGCATCCATTGTTCAACTAGGGCTGGGCGATAGGGCCTTTTAAAAAATCCTAGATTTTTTCACACAAACAAAATCAACTTACGATTTAAATAGATTTTTTCCACCCACAAAAAATGCTTGAAGTTGAGGGTTATTAACCTATATAACCTATTATAATTATAGGATATAAAAATGCTAAAGAAAAAAACTTGTTATTTAAAGATCACATTTCAGAAGCTCTATACAGGGTCCATACGGTCATGGTAAACCTGGAAACGCCATGGAATTTTGACATGGCATTTTCCAGTTGTGGAAAAGTTTTGCAAAAACTGAAAAACCCACGAATTTTGGAAAATTCATGGAAATTAGTTTAACAAATATCTGTACACTTGAATTAGGGCTGCGCGATATTGGAAAAATCTGACATTACCTTTTTTGTGTTTCTGTGATATATATTGCAATGTAAGTACAGTTTCACCAGATGATTTAACAGGTTTATTTAGATTGATTGGGAGGATTTTGTAGGGCAGTCAATCTCGAATAATATATAGCAAATAAATTAGAAGCATAGATAAATAAAATATAGATTGTTGCGTGTTCTCTGATATGCTGTAATAAATTTGAACGTCATTGTTTTTCTTATTATTTTACCATCTATATGTAGACATTACATGAAAATATACTTGGAAGTTCTGGATAAGTCTTGGAAAAGTCATGGAATTTTACTAGTAAACATGTGTATGAACCCTGTCTATATATAATTGCATACAAGATGTTTATAAAATTAATAGCAAATATAAATTACATCATTTTATACAATTACAGTGAAAGTCAACTCATAATGATTGTTTAAAATGGGTTTATTTATTTATTTTTATATTTTGTTATATATAACTGTTATATGTGTTCATTTAAATTACTCGCATTAGGCTATTGGATTGCATTTTATTGCTGTTATTTGCTTGGGGTCACTGCATCTGGAAGACTCGTACTGAGTTCTGCAGCCAAGTCATGTCATTTGTCCTGAAACAGCAACGTTGGATTCCAACTTTCAAACGGTATCAGTCATAGGTATATCTATGGGCAACAGTTCCTTTCATATGCACATTTTCTTCAATAATTGTCTTATCCTTTAGTTCTCACTGTGAGAAATACAAAGGGTGGTGCACAGTTTCAAATGCGTCTGTCTGACAGTGAATGCGTGACTGAGAGTGTATTAAGAGAATATTAAGTATGCATCTGTGTTGTTTTTCGTTTAAAAGAGCGCAACATTTCTCCTCTGCTTGCTGCCATGTTGTTTGTGTGTTTTTATGGCAATGCAGGGGAAATTACAGGAGCCCAGATGGGAGTGTCACGTGTTAGGGTGAAATCCGATTTTCATTCAAACAAATCGATGTGAACTTTACATTCAAGTTAATCAATAAAATGGATTTATCGCCCAGCCCTATGTTCAGCAGAAAAGAACACAAAGGTTTGGAACAAATTGATGTTGAGTAAATGATCAATAAACTACAATTTCAGGATGTGATGCGTCTTTAAATCAGCAGTTAATGAAGACAAGATTTGAAATGAAAGCTTTAACACTTCTATCAATGCTATACTGTCAGTTCCCACATATATTCGTTGAATTCTGTCCATTTAGGTGGGTCTGTTATTGCTCAGCAAAGTGGTGGGATCAAACCCAGAGCCCTTTAAGCCCCACTACAAGCAACTTCTTCAGCTTTTTGGAACCGTTCTCCAAGACCTGAACAATCCCACAGCTCTCTATTACTGCATTCTCACACTTACTGCCATCACAGCCTTCACCGGCACAGAGGAGATGGTCTGTACTGCTTTCACCGACTGCTGTAATTCACTATTTAATACTGCGGCCATCTAGTTCAAAAAGTTCTTTTTTTTTTTTTTAGAACTTGATGCGATCTCTGATCCCCAAACTGCTCATTGCTCTGAAACACCTCATTCAGGCAGACCAGGTGAGGACACTTTGATAATCTCTTTCTGTGTTCATATGGTAATGCTTCAATCACTGTTTTCATTGTGCTCTTCAATGATGTGCTAAACTCTGCTGGACTTGCACCACCTCATTGATCTGTTTGCCTTGAAGATTTATGTGGCTCAATGACAGTCTTTTCTTTATTTTATATGTTTTTGTTCATTTAAGGACCAGGCTAGCGAGGCGATGGAAGTTTTTGATGAGCTGATGGAAAGTGAGGTCTCCATTGTTGTCCCACACATTGCTGAGATTGTCCGGTTTTGCTTGGAGGTTTGCCTGTTCTTCTTAATCATTGAGTTCATTTGGAGAGCCGTTGTGTGCTAAAGTTATTTTCTTTTAGATCAGTGCAGATGTATCACTAAGTGATTCTTTGCGTGTGAAGGCTCTGTCATGTATCGCTGTTCTCATCAGACTTAAAAACAAGGTAAATCACCTTTCTTCATTTTTTTTTAATGTCAAATTTCACTAATCCATTTGAATCGTCATATGTAACCACAAAACAAGTCTTATGCTGTACGGGGGAATTTTTGGATATTTGTATGGGTTAGCATGTTATATTTTCTTTTCATGCAAAATATCAATAGAATATTAAGTAAAGTCCAGTCACCATTGCTAAAACACGAAACACCAAAACACATTTTTTAACAGTCATATATGTTTCCCATGCTGCTAAAAACACTATTAGGACACATATTTCACAAAAAAAGTGAAAATTGGTTGTTTTTGTGTAATTTCGAGCAAATTCGTTCGTACGATTTGAAACGAATTTTTGAAGCTGTGTCGCGCCGATTAGATCCCTGCGTGTATTCCAGCGTGTAGACTGGCTGTCTGTACCTGGGAGTGCATTGTGACATCTCTGAGCGAGCAGCTTGATTCCAGAAGGCTTTTTTATAAAATGAAATCTAAGGACATTTTTAACAAAATGACACCAGGAAAATTATTTTGAATTGTAATGTATTAACACTAAAAAAACTATTTAATGTATGTATTCATTTGTTAGTATTTATAATTGTATATTTTTTATTGAAATGTTCTTGCCATGAAAATAGCCTTAGTTGCTGACATGGCATTAAATAAAATTCATTCATACAGTAAAATGCATTGCTAAGAACTTAATTTGGACAAATTTAAAGGTCATTTTCTCAGTATTTAGATTTTTTAAATCATCAGATGCCAGATATTCAGATTGTCATATCAGCCAAATAATATTCTATCCTAACAAACAATACATCAATTGAAAATGCATTAATGCAGCTTTCATATGATGCATCTCAATAATAGTAATAAAAAAAAAAAACTGACATTTTGTTTTTCGCGATCACAAATGATGTAAATCTGCTTTTTGTTGAATCTTTTCATGTGTGTTTGATTTACGATTTATTTATCATTAAAAACTGTTCCTCTTAACTTAGCTTAAGATCAGTTAGTGAGATTAAATCTGGAGTTTTCATCATATGCCAGTTTTGTTCGTAAGTAAACAAACTGTGTTGGTGCTGCTGTATATGGGGCCACCTGATTTCCATATGAAAAATTCTTTGTTTTATTTTTTCGTTTTCTAGGCTGTGTTAAAGCATAAACTGCTACAGCCGATCCTGCAAGTAGTATTTCCAATCTTGAGTGCAGCGCCCCCTCCTGGCGAAGAAGACCCAGAGGATGAGGAAAACGACACAGGGGAAGACAGTGAGAA